>NW_006239128.1:435491-484589 GCF_000226075.1 Solanum tuberosum
GGGGGGGGGGTGTAAACGCGTGGGAGAAAGAAAGTGTTTGAGTAGTGCTATTAGTCTTTTTTTAGTAAATTAATTAATTTGTTTTAATTTTACATAAAAAGAGTCCAATTTTTGGTTGGATTCTTTTATTTGTTTCTTTGAATTTTTCTTTTTTCTTTTGGAAGGGTAGGGGTAAGAAAGAGAAGTTAAAAAAAAAATAGGGACTAGGATGATAGTAAAATTAAAACATTGACTCGTTGAAATAAATTCAGAATTTAAAATTTATGAATTTTTATAATTGTGCTTTAGTTATTATGTTAGTTTGTAATGATTGTTGCTCATTTTTGGTATGTTATGTTATTGCTTTTTTATATCTTCTTTATTTTTGTATAGTTATTTTACATGCTTTAATGTTCGTTACTCGAGCTGACGGTCTTTCAGAAATAGTCTTTATTTCTAAGACTATATTGAGGTTTTTGTTGTTGTTGTTGTATTAATAGTATTAGAGTTATAATTAAATAATTAATAATATTTTTAACATACGTATTTGACATTTAATTATAAGTTATTAAATTATATTAATAACTATCTTTCGATTAACCTAGCCTCCTCCATTCGTTAGGACTTAGGACTAACAACAATCTTTAGGTTAACCTAGCCTCCTCCATTCGTAACAAGGGGTAGTAAAGAAATATTTACATATTATCCATAAACTACTCTTGAATCTATGGATGATACTCTATAAATCCAATATATAAGTCTTTTATTTTAGTTTTCTCACGAAATTAATATAAAGTAAGAAATGACCAATTATAGGAGATTGCTAAAAGGCCGATTTCATTTGTTTAAAATTGGAATTTTAGTGATAATAAAAGTGGCATTTTGGTAGACTTGTATATGAATGTATAAAAAGGGGCACTTTGTTTGACTTTTATTAGGTATCTTTATTATTCTAATTGTAATATTAAATTCAATGTTTTTGTTTTTTGAGCATTTTTCGTGCAAGCCGGCCAACTTACATGTGTCTGGGAGAATTTTACTGTTAAAAATAATATTATGCGTAATTAACACAAAAAGCAAAGTAGACAAATTATTAATATTTATAAATATCTTGGTTTTTTGAAGTATACTAATAAATAATTAACATCCTTGCTGGCTTTTGTGGTAGTGGTTCATTTTTAGTTGGCATTTTCGCATTTCTTTTTTCTTTTTGGATAATATTTATTTGTGTATCTCGACTAATTCTAGAAATCACCTAATGTTTTTATTGAAATGTGAACTTGAGACCTTGTATTCTTGACCCTCTTCCTTTTCATTTTTCTATTGTACCTTGTTTGCAAACAACATAGAAATAGTACAAGATATTAGTATTTAGCTAGATTTGAACCCCTCAAAAATATCAAATCAAACTCGAAATATGATTAAGAGTTCTCAAAATCTTGAATTTTCATATTCTTTTAGATATTGAAATTAGAAATAAAATCTTCTCAAACTATATTGATTGTAAAATATCATGATCAATAGGATGTTGAGGTCCGAATTTTAAAGTGAAATTATTTATTTATGTTTTTCAATCGTCAAGGAAAGAAATACTTCTATAAAGAGGTGATAAATAGAGTAATCCTGTGAAAGGAAAAATATAATATCATAAAAAAAAAAATAGGTCATTTTCATGCATTTTCTTAGTCAACAAAGAAAAATATGTTTTGTGAATAAAAAAGAAAAAGTGGTACATAGTGTGGAAAATAGTAGTGATTTATTAGACAACTTGATCAACCATTAACGTTCATCTCCGACAAAGTTTAAGAAAATTAAAAAAACAACTAGATCTAATTTTAATGAAAATAAACCAAACTTGAAAATAAGATTTCTTTTGTTTCTCATAAAATAAAATAAACCATAAAGGGGAGAAAATTATTTGGAAATAAGTCACATTCACTTGCATTCCTACTAGCACTACAAAAAGCTTCCGTCTTAACGCCACAGATTCGTAGAGTCGAGTTTCACGTTTACCCAAAACAGAGGAGCTGCCCCACTAGACAAGCGGCCATGAGTCATAACACACTCTTTGACTGATCAAAGATGAGAAAATTAAAAACCAATAGAAAACTATTTCCTCCCTACCAAACACTCCTTAGATGTCTAGTCAATTTTCTTAACAATTCTTCTAGCTAATAGCCCTTGCACATTCTTATTTTTAGTAGTAAATAGACAAATGGTACTTCTATTGTTGCCTCCTTACTTTTAGTATAGATAATAAAACAGATGCTAACGTTGCAAAAGTAGCATTGCCTATAAATGTACATACAAGTACACCAACCATCAATCTCCTTTTCATCTATGTATGCACAACACCACCAGTATATTCACTCTCACAAGTGTGTCTACGAGGATAAAATGTATGCAAATCTTATTCCTACGTTGGGAGGTATAGAGACGGTTTCCAACAGACCATCGGCTCAAAGGAAAAGAAGAAATAACATGGTAAAGAAGTTTTGGTAAAAAACCTACCGACAACACAACATCACCATGGGCACAAAATGCATATCTAAGTGTGGTTCTTAGGCCCCACCAGTCCAGCTACAATCCAGATTGGAACTTATTCGAATAGAATGCATGCAAACCTTACTCCTACATTAGGAGGTAGAGAAACTGTTTCCAATAGACACTCAGCTCAAAGGAAAAAAGAAGTAGCATGGCAAACTAGTCCTGGCAAAAAAAAACTATAGACAACAACATCACCATGAGCACAAAATGCATATCTAAGTGTTGTTCTTAGACACCACCGGTCCATCTGCAATCCAGATTGGAACTTAAAACAGATGCACCCTTTTGGCTTATCAAACGCATCTGGTAAAAAATAGCTGTGTACTTGGGATGTGTTGGAATAATTACAGAAGTATTACCAGGCATATGATTTGTGAGATACAACAGAAATATTACCAGGCATATGATTTGCGAGATAGTTGGTTCATATCAAAGTTGTCAAAGATTTAAGAGCAAAAAGAACAAAATGAAACTCCAAGAATAAAATTAGACATCTAATCAGATGTTCAAACGATGGTATTTCAGAGTACATGATAAACAAAAATACCAAAAAATGTAACTCCACGCAGCTCAAAACAATTTATGTCAACTATATTTTAAAGATTCAAAACCTTCACCACTAATGACCTCGATAGACAAACGTAGGGCCTCCAAGCAAGCATCAACTAAATACCTTGCTGCAACAACAAATATGCACAATCAGTTACTACATTCAAATAGTGTCAGCAGGTACAAAACCACAACATCAAGGTAACAACGGGCTGATTCTACAGAATAGTGATATGGCAATAGCCGGACATTTGAACCAGAAAGATCATCTGATAAAATCCATCAGAAGATACTAATTTTCCAGTTTCTCAGGTTAAACATTACATGAGGTATCAAGATGGATGGCAAGAGCAATTTCAACATCATATTATATCTATTATGATATTAAGTCAAAAATAGCTTTGTTTAGAACACCTTCCCTCCTTTCCACACTGTCCAAGCAGAGGATCACATTCAGCTATCTGCTTAATGCTTCCGTGTAGATTTTCAAGAGAAATGCTTACTAGAAGGGATGGAAGTAGACACTATTTTTTGTTGGAACTAACATCAATAAAGACCCTATAGCTAATTACCATCTTTTCAGGTGTTGAGGGTCCTAGTTTTTCCATAACTTTTGAACAGACACTAGAAAACAGAGCTGTTTATTCAAAAGCCTACAAAAAGACACTACAGTGATAAGCCCCTTTGTATTTATTGGTTTACTAATATAGAAAGAAAGAATAGGCAATTATTCCATAGGAACGAAAAACAATTAAAACAATCCTTTCTTTCATTCACTTTTTGGGAGCAAGGATAAAAAGGGGCGGTATACTAGATAATTGGCATATCATGAATGTTAAAGGTAGTTGAGTACCTCTCAGACTTTGAGAAAATCATTCACAACAGATATGTAAGTCAATTAATGAACTTCCAGTTTATAAGGCAAGAAAAGACATAGTGTTAATACCCGGCATAGTTTATCCAATCATTGTAGTATAGCTGGTGGGATAAATACTCACAGGACTAACTAATAACCCTAACCTAACCACGCACTAAAAAAACGAGAATATTATCCCTATTTCCTCATAACAAACAACCCCATTGAACAAGCATCTTATGGTGAGAGTCAATTCAAAAGTATGCAACTCTTACAAATACTTCGACCAATTATAAAACCATTATTTCACCATCACCACAAACTAATAATCCTTTATTCATTAATCTAAGTCATATAAGCAGCGCAATCCATGCAACCAATTAACAATTATAGACCATAGCATACAAAAAAAATTAAACTAAAATACAGTACCTTTATATATTGCTTGGGTACATGAAAACTCTAACCTTAGCTCCCTGCAAAAATGGAAGATAATAAATAAATTCACAAACTTTCCTATACAAATACACCATATAATATCCGTCCTTACTCCTTACCAAGCAAACAAAATTCAATTAGTCAAGTGTTTATCTTAATCGAAATGTACCATGGATTTTGGTGGCAGATTGGACTTGAATTTAGCTCTAACGACACCACTGTTACCATGAGGCCTACAAACTTTACCCCAAATGCAGCGGTAATGCGAGTTTTTCTTCTTTGTTTTCGCCTTGTATACATAAGCCATACGCTTCCCCAAGTACCAATCTACTTCTTCCTTAGTGTTCACTCCCTCGATCTGCACCAATGAAGTGTTTGGATACTGATTCGACTTCGACCTAATACACAAATTCAAATTCAATCAATCAGCGGCAAATTCAATTTCCTTATATTCGTTCAGCTCTATTCAGAACCATTTCAGTTTAAAATTAGATAATGACGATAAATAAGTTACGCTACCTCTTGTATCCAAGGACTGTTCCTCTAGTATAGAGTCTGGATGAAGAAAGAAGAAAAAAAGTAGTGAAAATGTGATTTTTATTAGCAATTTTTTTGAAAATGAGATTGTAAATGAAGATGATTCAGTACCTTACACGCTCTCCTTGGCGTCCCTTCACCATTTTCGACTCTGGAGCTGTAAACTGAAGAAGAAGATTAAAACCCTAGACTGCTGGTATTTAGCGAATGAGGAATGGGCTTGTGGCCCAGATATATAATTTTTTGGGCTTGACTAATTTGGGCCGACTTGACAAGAAGGAGGTCAGGTTTTTTGTTAGTTTAAGACCCAAACAAATAAATTGAAACGAAAGAAATAATAGATATGATCAAGAAAAAGTAAACATTGAATTCAATCGATTAGTTGTATAGAATACATAATTTACCGATTCGAAGCACCATTTTGCTCACATGATCTCCGTATATTTTTTACCAACGAATAAGGGACATGTGTCCAAATAATTTTACTTTTTAAAATTGAGTCATTATCTTCTTCATGGTGTAAAATGCACATCTAATTGTGTATCATGTAATAAAGTTATTCTGATTTGTGTATGATTTGAAGCACTAAAGTTTATATGTTGCCCCTAGTTACTTAATCATATGCAACTTTCATAGCAAAACTGTTATTTCTCTAAGCTTTTTATATTTCCATTCTTTCGTTGGTCTAATCGTCCCACACTACAAAGCTTTTTATCTTTCCATTCTTTCGTTGGTCTAATAAAGGCGAAACCTTCCTGAGAAAGAATTTTTTCAGATTTGATGAATTCTTTTTTACGTCTACTCCACTATAAAGTAATAATACTCTCAGTTACTGTCTCCCTTACCATTTCTTCAATGAAGAAGAAAAAATGGTTCTAGTCATATGGCTTTTCAGGCAAAGAAAACCTAGCCAGTTTAATTCCACACATGAAAAGGTATAAAGCTTATTTTCGCTAGATTCTCGACTTAAGTAAAACATTATAAAACAAGTACGAAAAAAGGAATATATAGTAAAGAAAGGCAAAAGAAATTCTACATGTTTGAAGGATGAAATAAGGTCATCACGTATGTTGCAACAGCAAGTTAGCTCCTGATGAACCTCTTAAGACACTTGGAATGTTTTGGTACAATTATCGCACTGAAAACTCTTTTAAAACGTTCTGGAACTAACGAAACCATAACAATTAAACCGAGGAAACCATTCCCTTGCAAAAAGGCAAATTAAGAAACTTGCTGGACATATCAAGATTGAAGAGCAAAGAGAACTAAATGATTGTATGTAGAAACTCCAAGAACAAAATTAGACGACATCTAATCAGATGTTTCACTCATTGGTGTTTCCCAGTACAAATAGAGACTAAAAATGTAACTCCACATAGCCCAAAACAAGTTATGTCCAACTACTATTAAAGATTCAAATCCTTCATAACTAATGATAGACAAATGTAGGGCGTCCAAGCATGCATCAACTTGGTACCTTGCTGCAAGAGTAAACATACACAATCAGATTACTTCAAAAAAGTGTCAACGGGTAGGAATACAGGAAGAGAATTGTAAATAGCAATAACAACAATGTAACATCATGTTAACAGTCTGTTTCTACGGAAACGTCACATGGCAATCGCGGGACATTTTGAAACATTTAGGATCTGATAATCATAGCTTCATTATCACTATAAAGGGTATCCTTCAAAAACAATTTTCCAGTGCACAGGTTAAGTACTACATGCGCTAGCAGGATAATGGTGAAAGCAATTTCAATGTCATATCAAATCTACAACTATAGCAATTCAAAAACAGCTCTAGAACACCTTCCATCCCTTTTCCACACTGTCCAGACAGAATATTCACAGGTGATTATCTGCTTAAAGCTTCTGTGCATATTTTCTTGTGTGCTACGTGAGGGGATGGAAGTCTGTACAATATTTTGTTGAAACGTATGACATTAAAGACCAGTTAATCCGAAACAGCAAAGATAACCATCTTTCTGTCTTTGCCTCCTGATTTCTCATAATTTCTGAATGGACACAGGTAAACAGAGGTAATCGATGTTTGCTTTAAAGGCTACAAAGAGACGCTACAATGATGAGCCTCTATGTAATTTTTGGTTAATGTGGAACGAAAAAAATAGGAGATTATTCCAAAGGAACACAAGAAGGATCAAGCGATCTTCTGTTCATGCACTTTATAGGCGTAACTTGTAAGGAGAAAAAAGGGAAGTACAGTAAATGTTTGGCATAGCATGAGTGTTATCTGTAGTTTAGTACCCCACACACTGAGTAAATACTAATTAGGGTAAGCGCAGTCAAAATAAGGTTTTTGGGGTTAGAATTTGAGGCGTCGTCGGGTTTGATGACACCAGCTAGGTGTGTTAATGAATGAACTCTCAATTTAACAGGTACGAAACACATTGTATTAATACAATATTATCTAATGGTAAGAGGCAATCCTAAAGTATGCAACTTCACAAAAAAATTAAACCAGCTTAAACAGTTTTTCCATCCCCATAAACTCGATCCTTTATTCATTAATCTATGTCCTATAACAGGACAATTTAAGCAAATGTAGAAAAATATTATTAATAACTACACAAGACTAAAACTAATACTCTGAGAAAGGTAAGCCAAAGCACTCGACTACATACTAACCTTCTACCCAACATAACACATTAATCACTATAGAGTATAGACCATAACATATCAAAAAAACATTATTTTTTTTGGTCAACATATCAAAAATTTAAATAAAATATAGTACCTTATATGTTGCTTGGGTACATGAAAACTCTAACCTTAGCTCCCTGCAAAAGTGAAACACAATAATAAATACAAATCACCATATATACTCTCCTTCATAAGCAAATAAATTCAATTACAAATAATAGTAGTCGAAATGTACCATGGACTTTGGTGGCAAATTGGACTTGAACTTAGCTCTAACAACACCACTGTTTCCATGAGGCCTGCAAACTTTTCCCCAAATACAGCGATAATGTGAGTTATTCTTCTTTGTTTTTGCCTTGTATACATAAGCCATACGTTTCCCCAAGTACCAATCTACTTCCTCCTTAGTGTTCACTCCCTCGATCTGAACCAATGAAGTATTCGGATACTGATTCGACTTCGACCTAATTCACAAATCAACATTCCATCAATCAATCAGCTGCAAACTCAATACTTCAAGTTAAAATTAGATGATAACAGTAAATTCGTTACGTTACCTCTTGTATCCGAGAACTGTTCCTCTGGTATAGAGTCTGGATAAAGAAAAAGGCAAAAAAAAGTAGTGAAAATGTGATTCTATAAGCGAATTTTAAGAAAATGGAATTGTAAATGAAGATGATTCAATACCTCACACGCTCTCCTTGGCGTCCCTTCACCATTTTCAACTTTGAAGCTGCAAACTAAAGAAAATCCCTTCTAATGGAGAAGCCTAAAACCCTAATTGCTGAGGGAGAAGAGAGAAATTTATATATTTAGCGAATAAGAGATGGGCTTGAGGCCCAGTTGCTTAATTCATTGGGCTTCTGTTTTGGGCCGGATTGAGAAGAAGGAGGAATCTAACTCATTTGCACTTTTGTCGCTCCAGAGAAATATCTTTTTTACAGGATACGAATATATATTTCATATCATAATATCCCACAAGTTATGATTTGCGTCTTTAAAGAATTTATGTCTAGAAATATCTTTTTTACAGGATACAAATTTATATTTCATATCATAAGATTCCACAAGTTATGATTTGCGTCTTTAAAGAATTTATGTTTGATAGGTATAAGTTCGAGTTCTAACGACAAAAATTACAAATCAACCTATTTAAAGGACAAATCGTGCAATTAAATACCCTTTTTAAGAAGAACCCATCCATCCAACCGCTTATATTAAGAATTTGTGAATTGATAATGTGTATAATACATATATAATTATGTATCATCAAGCATAATTTATGAACAGACTAAAAAAAACTAATAGTGAATTCGATAGATTATTTGTGTGAAGATCCAAATTTCTTAGCATGGTTGTGTGATGTAAATCAAAATATATCAACCATTCCCTAAACTTATTAGTAGTAAATTATACTTGTCTGTTCAAACTAAATATTTAAACACAATATAAAGTCAGTTTTTATTTGTATGCATAAATGCAAGATGCTTTGTGCACCGTGAAATTCACTGCAATTACTCAATGGAATCAAGTCATGAGGCTTAAAGCTTGTACTTAAAACACAATACAGGGAGAAATCACAATACTCAATAGTAGTCAAATGCTATTTCACATATCAATATATACATATTTGTACACCTTTGTCTGAGTAAAAAAATCAAGAGGACACTTTATTACAACTGAATAATTTAACATTTACATATAAATGACCCCCCAAAAGATGGGTAAATTATCACTCAAATAGTGAAAAAAATAAAATTATAAGTCAGCAAATACATGGTATGTTTTGGAATCTACTGTGATGAACCTCAATGCAGCTACAAATGCAGCAACTGCTATGCAACTAAAGAAAATAATATTGAGCCAATGCCAACTCTTCTTTAAAAATGACAACTTTCTTCTCTTAGCAACAATGTACATGTGATTTGGAAGTATAAATGTGAGTGGAAATGTACTGATAGCCCCAGTAAGGTTCATGAAGTCTCCCAAAAAAGGCAAAAGAGCAGACAGAAAAGCTGTAATGGCTATATAACCACCTCTAACAATGATTCTGAAGGCCAAGTTTTTACAAGCCAGTGCACTTCCTTTAACTCCATACTTGGTATCCAAGAACTCGTATGTCGGACTCGCAAATATCTAGGATCATAAATAGAAGCAAATTAGAGACATTATAGAGGGACTAAACAAGTGCAATCCAGTGCACGAAGCATCCCATGTTCATGCAGGGTTCGGGGAAGGGTCATGCTACAAAAGGGTATGATGTAGGCAGACTATCTTGACACAAGCATAAGTGGTTGATCCCATGGCTTGAACCGGTGACCTATAGGTCAAACAGAGACAACTTTACCGTTGCTCCAAGGCTTGCCTTCTTATCTAGAACTGTTTGAAGGAAAAAACTTACCGGCACCTGGTGTTTACACCAAACTCCATGGCTTGAACTGGTGACCTATAGGTCAAACGGAGACAACTTTACCATTGCTCCAATTGAAGGAAAAAACTTATCGACACCTGGTGTTTACGCCAAACTACATTTCTTTTTTTACCATGGTTAGTAGTAATAGAAGATGAGGTGAGAATCGGTATTAGTTAACTGATAACATTTCTATATATAAAGACGCATGTTACTGAATCTATTGTGTTGGTGTAAATACCAGGTATGGGTAAGCCTTTTTCTTGTTTGAATAAAGTAACATGAAAATAGCAGTATAAAGACTATAAGATTGGAGCAGGGTGATAATTACATGCAACGCGATGATAGCTTGCAAGAAAGCAGCAATGTTAGCCATTCCCTTCAACCAAATTGGACCACTAACATTGTTGAGCAAATAGGAAGATGCACTTGATCCATAAGCCCAATATCCAATGTACGTAACAGCATGCATTGGAATAACTCCTAAAGTGAACTGAAAGTTAAGGGCTTTTATCATGTTATTGACAACTGGTTTTCTCACAGTAGCCTACATGAAAGACACGAGATTGTGAGAGTTAAAAACAATGGAGAATACGAACAAAAGTATATGTATGTTAGGAAATGGTGATAAAACTTTACAGTGCTATACAGAAATATAATTGTCATCCTTCATTCATAATTAAAGGAGTCTCTTTAGTTAAATGTTGCACTAAGTTTAGATTCAAGAGTCAAAGTGGACACTTCCCTCCAGAAAATAGGTCTATTGTCCATTTATGTTAAAAGACATCCTTCACTGTAATGTGTGATCAAGTCTTTACATCAAACTTGACGCCAATCAGTAAGTTAAGGAGATAGACCTTTAGAGCGGATCAGTAAGATTAGAAGTAGACCGTTGCTTTCTCAATGAAATAACATCAACCATGATAGCTAATTAAGTAATTTCTTTCACTCCAAAGAATTCAAAAGAAAGGTACAATGGTAACAAAAGATCACCTAAAATGGCGCAACTATAATCACGTATCATACCAAATTTCAATTATCAACTCATGTCACATAATTCGATACTTTGACTTCACTATAAGTCAGGCTTGCTGAGCAAAAGATTATATGCATAAATAAAGCCTATCAATTTCTAGGTTGGTTACCTGTAACTCGGGCAGCATTCCTGTGTTATACGCAAAAACAAGGTTAGCAGCAGCACCAATTGTTGCCCAAATCTTAGTGTTTTTGGTTCCTGGAATGCTGTAGTCTCTAGGAGGTGCCTCAAGACCTGAAATTCAGGATATTCAGAAAGGATGAACCAAGATGGCATTCCTCTTTGAGGAAGCAAAATCTGCGGGTGCAAGGCTATGCTTTCAGTTCCTGACAAATATGATTTTCATGTAGACAGGTTGTTTACTTTATAAAACAAGCCCTGGTACTATGTGTAAGAGGACTAACATTTCGGACAAAATGTTAAAAGAAGCATAATCAGAGACAATGTAATATTGCGTGACGAATGGTGCCAAGATACCCCTACCCCTCAACACCCAAAATAAGGAGCAAGAATAAATTTTTCATCAGTCTCTAAACAGGAGGATTGGGAGAACCTAGCAGGCAAACCACACACTCATACATTAAGATACGATCAACTTTACTTTTCAACAATAATGTACAGCAGGAAGGAATAATTACCAGAAAGTTCCATCAGTTAGATTAACAGTATGCATACATTGAAAATTTAAATTTGTGTTTGACTCACCGTCTTTAAGGGACAAAGCAATCACTATACAAATATACACTAGACTGAAGAATGTTGAAAACCCCAGCCAAATCCTTAAAGCTGACAAATGGGGTATAGCAATGGCAAAAAGGACACACGCGAACCCAGCCACTGCAATGAAGTGTGGCAATTTCATTTGATGGTCATCCCTAAAGAGAACATAGAAAGCCTGCGATCAAGTTGTTGGAATCATCCCATCAGAAAACAAAAAAAATCTGAATGGAATCGTATTCATATGTATAATTCTGCTTGGATATCAAATCCAAGGACTAATGCATATAACTATTACCTTTAATGCTTGTCCACCCAAA
The DNA here is from genome assembly GCF_000226075.1 of Solanum tuberosum. Lineage (NCBI taxonomy): Eukaryota > Viridiplantae > Streptophyta > Magnoliopsida > Solanales > Solanaceae > Solanum > Solanum tuberosum. Next base: position 447,544 of record NW_006239128.1, read on the forward strand.
ATGACAAATCCAGTATTTATCAAGAAAAGATTTGCGAACTGCGATACCCAGACAAGTGAATAGGCTGTCTGTCCTGTAGCAGACAAAATCTCATTCAGCTAAACCAATGGAATCAAAACCATATAAATCACAAAAGAAGCGTAAGAAGCTTCACTATGTATTTGATAAGTTTTCAGCAACACATACCATACATGAATCCCGCAAGGTCTCTATATCTGATATGCCTCCTTCCCCCATATTCATGGAGCTTAGCCATAAGAATACTAGCATAAAGTGATATAGCTGATGATAAAATCAAACCAACCACACCACCAACCCAACCTAGAGGAACCATAATTAGGCCAGCATATCCGAGAGCAAAGGCACTGTTGATACCAGTGCTCAAAACAACTCCCACCTGAAACCATGAATCTGCGGCTTGCACAACAGGTGAGATGAGCACAATTTACTATAAATCAGCAGACAATTTATGGCATGAATCATAATTTGCAGATATCATATTGTAATGTTCTTACACTTTTTTCTTCTGCTCATATACATCTTAATGGGATTGAAGATAACAAAAGTAAGACGAATTTTGCTGATGAAATCAAAAATCTTATTTTACCTCATATTTGGTAACTCAATTCTAGTACATTAATCACATGGGGAATGAAAACATTACATCTATGCAACTAGTAGGTACTACACCATGTCTATGAATTGTACAAGTTTATTCACTTGCTTTGCAGTTTAATTGAATAAAAGTGAATGGAAATGTTATCCAGAGATGCAAAGGTGGAATCAAGATTAGAACTTTATGACTCAAGTTCGGGATTCTACCACACGCCATTTAATTTACTGGGGTTGAACTCATTAGCTTTGGCTCAAGGCCTGTATTTCAATATGTATAACTAATATATCTAGAACCAATGATGCAAAAAATATTCTGATTCAGAGACTATAAATTGAAAATCCTCGCTCCTCCTCTAATCACAAGACTTGTCATACGAAAAGGTGCATTTGAAATTAACCTCACGGAAATATGAGAGTGTTATGCAGAAAAGAAGACACTAATCTTGCTTGCTCATTTACATCATTGGGGGTCTAATCAAAACATCAACCTCTTCAAGGTAAGATATCTCATAATTAAGCCTACAATAAATTTACTGTCAAAACCACGCAGTATAAATCTTATCTTAACCATGGGATATCCCACCTTATCCAATCCAACTTGGAATTAAAGGGAGCTACGTCTGAGTTTAACTTGGAGATGGAAGTCTTCTTTCATTTCTCGACGGTGAAGTAAGACCAAACTCATGAGCTTATTATCCTAGCTCGGAACAAGTTGATAGGACCCCCTTTTTTACGTCCCATTTTGTTCAGAATATCATTGACTAATAGGTATGCTATCTCTAACAGCTTAAACTTTTAGATGAGATGGTCACACACTTCAATATGGTATCAGAGCGATGTCCTGGGATCGAATCTCACCGTCATCCAAAGATTCCACGTGCTTGGCCCATGAAAAAGAATCGGCCCGCACATGTGCGGGAGGGCGTGTTGAGAATATGATTTGTGTCAGGGGCGTGTTGAAAATATCATTAACTAATAAAGTGAACTCTCTCTAACACACTTCACACACTTCAACACATCTCCACACAAATTAGTACATCAATTATGGAGTATAGTTCCAGAATTATAATAATAATAATTTAGTCCTCGTACCAAAAAATCCCTTAAGCTTTCTACAATAGCCATGACAATCATACATTTATGAACATAATCTAGCATAAATTCAAAAACCCAAAAGAGTATTTTGTAAAAGAAAGAGACCATTACTAACTTGGTGTGCAGAATTAGGATATTCTTCTTCATTGTGCACATTTGGTAGAAGGGGATGATCAAACGACGTCGTTGCCATCGAAATAAAAAAGGGCTAAACAGCAAAAACAAAATAAGCTCAAATCTACAGCCTCTTTCAGCTATGGCTTCCCCTCCTCCTCCTTCTTCCTCTGTGAATTCAATTATAGTGAAATGGATATGGGTGTTTCCTATTTGTAATTGCAGATATTATTGCCATTGTTGTCCCACTTGCTTCCTCCATGAATCATGATATGACTGCACAGTGATGGGTGATTGTGATTGCTGGAATGTTGGTTATATATCAGTCATCATGACAGAGCTAGAATTTTCACGAATAATTCAGATTACGAACAAGTAAATTTAAAAGAAGAAGTTCGGGGTTCTAACTTCTATTATATATAAAAAATATAGCTTTAATTATATATAAAAAAAAATCGGATTTTTTTATTGATTTTTTCTTTTAAATGAATCCCTCAATTTTATCTGACTTCGTCTTGTGTATCGTTGTCTATTAATTTTATTTTTTTCAGTTGTTGCTTACGTTTGTAGATTCCTTTACAGTTGATATAATATCAGGAAATTATGGAACTTCTTGAAAAAAGAGGTTACATGATTGGAGGGGCGGCTTAAGTATCATATTCATTTGAATTATTGTATCCACTAAAATTTACGTAATAAATAAGTAAACTAAATTTTGATTCATAAAAAAGTTTGTATAGTACAATTTTTATTTTTGTAAATATTTATAATGATTTTATTATTGTTAAAAACTAAACAATTTTTAGAGAGAGCCGAAAGCGAAAGCCAGTAAGGTTGCTTCTATTTTTAATTGATTGCGGTTGGCAACATAAAATATCATGTACAATATTCTCTGTCATTTAATGGATCATCAACAGTTTTTTTGTGTTACCTAATATCTTTGATGTGACAATTTAAATATTTTAGTTTCGAGCTTAGAATATAAAATTATTTTTTTATTAATTATTTTCTTTTTAAATAAGTCTTATGTGTGGTAAATTTGAATTAAACAAGTCTCGATGTGAATAATGGACATCAATTGAAATTTTTAAAACTTACTATATTATTAAATTTGTTATTATATAAATGATGAAAAGAATCATTTTAAATAAGTTGTTGTCACACCTAAGCGTGGCCATAAATAAACAAAAAATGAATTACCGAATTAGGATGTATCGTAATTGTTCAAATTGTATTTACTTTTAATTACCTAATTATTGAAACTGAACTTTAAAAATATCAAATCGAACATCACCCATCATTGATGAATTGTTACTATATATATATATATATATATATATATCTTGATTGACCTATGCCGACAAATTCATAATGTTAGAACTTGAGAGTGAAGATCTAATATATATATATGCAAGATTTCTCTAAAAGCTAACATGTCAAATATTGGATAAATTAAAAATATACTTGTCAAAATATTTTTTCCTTCTATATCTAATTATCGAATCAAAGTTTGATTTATCATACCAGAATTTGATTTATTGATATTTGATATCTACTTTCAACTACCGATTACAGAAACCAATATGAATCGGTTTGATGATATATATCATTCATCCAATATACAGACATACATATACCTCTCTGAGGCCGGGGATTGAGAAAGTTGATATTAACTTGAACGTTAGATGAATATGACGAGGGACATTCCCCTCGATATTATGGCACAGGAAGTTACAAATCAGCAAACGTGTGGTAAGTTTTCGAGTCCACTGCTATAAGCCTGAAAGCAGCTACTAATGCAGCAGCAGCTACGACACTGAAAAAGATAACGTTGAGCAAATGCCAACTCTTTTGTAGTGAAGACAGATTATTTTTCATGGCAATTATATACATGTGGTTCGGAAGAATAAATGTGAGTGGAATCGAGCTGATAGCACCAGAAAGGCTCATGAAATCTCCCAAGAAAGGTAATAGAGCAGATAGGAAAGTAGTAAGCGCGAGATAACCTCCTCTTACTAGAGCTCTGAATGCCAGGTTCCGAATAGCAACTGCACTTCCTTTAATCGCGTATTTGGTATCCAAGTACTCATATGTTGGACTTGCAAATATCTACAATGAACAAAAACAAGGCAATGCAACATGAGGACAGAGTGATCATATACTGTCAGTATATAGAAGTTAAACTCAATACTATAAGATCACAGCAAAGCGAAAAGACTAATACATGTAAAGCTATGATGGCTTGCAAGAATGCAGTAATGTTAGCGAGTGCCTTAGCCCAAACTGGACCGCTGACATTGTTGAGCAAATAGGACGTTGAACTGGATCCATATGCCCAGTATCCGACATAAGTAACAACATGAACAGGCACAGATCCTAAACTAAACTGAAAATACAGGGCTTTCAACATGTTGTCCACAACAGGTGCTCTCACAGTAGCCTGAAAGATTTAACGAAATTCATCATAATCAAATAAAATCACAAGAAAATTATTCGTCGTGTAAAGTACTTCAAGCAGAGGTCATAGTCTAAATATACTTCAATTTTGATATAGAGCTGAGTTCATCAACAACAACATACTCAGTATAGTTGTCCCCACAAGTAGGGTCTCAAGAGGGTAGTAGAGGCGTATCCAGGATTTTGAGATGATGGGTGCACTATTACAAAAAGGTGAATCTAAGATATAAATTTGATCGATTTAACATTTAGGTTCTTATCACTAAAAATAATTAAAATTTTAAAATTATAGGTCCAAAGTTATTTTTGCCTATCCAAACCACTTAGAGAGATATTGCCCAATTTTAAAAAGAAAATAAAACAAGATAACTAAAAGATTCAAATTTCTAACCTCACTTAGAGAGGTGCACCCAATTTAATTGCACGGTATAATACTTCAAGTGTGGATTCACATATCTATATTTATATATTTTTAAAAAATATAACACTACTATATATGATTTCAGGAGGGGAGCATGGGTTCACGTGAACCCGGTGACCCCCTCCTGGATACGCCTCTGGAGGGTAGAGTGTACATAGAGACCTTACTCCTACCTAAGCAGGTAGAGAGAAGGTTTCTGATAGACCTCGACTCAAGGAAAGCAAAAACACAACATTTACGAAGACATTAATACCTGGATCTCTGGAATCATTCCTGTGTTGAATACAAAAATAAGATTTGCAGCTGCACCAGCAGTTGTAAAAACTCTGTTTATTTTCGATCCCGGAATACTATAGTCTCTAGGAGGAGAATTGATACCTGCAATTTACCAACCACAAAAACTCTGTTTATTTACATCTAATGCAACTACTTCTTCGCATACGCGAAGATAATTTAACTGTCACATTTTGTATGCATACCATCTCTAAGAGCTAACACAAAGACTATAGTGAGATAAATTAGACTGAATACAGATGAAATCGCCAGCCAAACTCGTAACGATGACAAGGTAGGAACAGCAATGGCGAATAACACGCATGCTAATCCAGCAATCGCGATGAAATATGCTAGCTTCATCCGATGATCATCCTTAAAGAGAACATAGAAAGCCTGCCAATTATACACACACAAAAAAAAAGTTGTTTCAGAAATAACATTTTCTGGATGTGTGAGGCACATGACGAAGGACGGGCTGATGAGGGTGGATCAAAGAGAAGGACGGACAAACTTATAGACGAATAAGTTTCTTAAGAAGAGGTGCATATGACACTTTCGACTGCCAGACTTATAGGTTGACAAATAAGACAAATATAAGTTCACATGGTACGCCCGCTTCTGGGCTCAATGTGGCATAACTCGAGGGACAAATACGTGAGGTCTAGACAAAACGTACTATGATCTTGGATGCTAGGCTATGTTGCTCACACTCTTTCAAAATGTGATGTGTTGCATATGTCAGATTCTCCGAAAGTAGAGCATTTTTTGAATACTAACTCGATGCAGTAACATTTTTGAAGAGTGCGAGCAACATAGACACTCGAAGGTAGGGGAATGTATCATATACCTTTAAGGCCTGTCCACCTAAAATGATAAATCCAATATTTATCAAGAAAAGATTAGCATACTGCGATGCCCACACAATTACATAAGCTGTACGACCTGCAACATTAACCAAGTCAAAGGAATTAAAATCTTGTAAACTTCAAATGTTTGTTTGGTTTGAATTTTTGATTTGATGCGGTTTTTCGGTTCACACAAATATTTATGACTTGTTCTAGATAAAAAAATTCAGTAGTTATCCTTTATTTATTAAGAGTTAATGATCGAAAAACACTCCTCAAATATCACATTTTCACAAGTTTTCTACATGAACTATTAGGTGAAACACTTTTCCTACCAAAACTATTTAGTAACAACTATTTATCATAACTCATCTGCATTATTAGTTGTTCCCTTTTACTACTTGACTATCACCATCGTTCAAGTAGGAAAAGGAAACAAGTGATAGTTGATGCGTGTTTTGATAATAGCTGGTGATAGTTCAGGTAGAAAATGTGAATATCGATAGTTCATATACGAAACTTGCAAAAACATACTCCCTCCATTTAAACAAAATCTTGACACATAATTTAAGAAAATAAAAAAGATTTTTGATCAATCTTGTGGCCCTAATTTAAAGTTATGTCAAACGTACCAAAATGTCCTTTAATCTTGTGGCTTTAAATATGTGACGTGGAAATGTGATATCAAAGTGTTGCTAAAAAAAGAAAGGGTGTCATTCTTTTTTAAACAGAAAGAGTAATACTTTATGTGTGTGTTCTTCCATGATTTTTTAATTAAATATCTTGTTCAGTCAAATACCGTCACATAAATTAACGATGGTACATACCATACATAAATCCTGCAAGATCTCTGTATCTAATATGCCTTTTTCCACCATATTCATGAATTTTGGCCATAAGAGTACTTGCATATAATGATATGAGTGTTGATAAAACAAGACCAATGACACCACCAGTCCAGCCTAGAGGAACCATGATTGTGCCAGCATATCCTAGTGCATAGGCACTGTTGATACCAGTGCTCAAAACAACTCCCACTTGAAACCATGAATCTACATTTTTCAAAAACATAAACATTATAATTAAAGACGATTAAAAAAAAGTTTAACTTATATATACTAACAGTAATGCGATTTATACTCTCATAATAAGATAAATACATTTTACAACATGCTAAAATACGATAGTGTATGCAATGTCTACTAAGGGTGGACATGATATGGTACGGTTCGATATTTGATACTTTCAATATTATTTGATTTTTAAAACATTATACTATTACCATATCTATTTAATTTGGTATAAGTTTGATTTCGATATTCTATGGTATGGTAAATCGGTAATCATAGTTTGTTCAACTTTGACCAGTATATACTCGTATAATGGAGTATTATGACTTTGATAATTAAGAAAATGTCAAAGATGTATTATATTAACATATTACACATGTAGAAATATGTATTCAAAATAAAGTGGAAACAACTCCTTTTGTTAATCAGTTAAAATTCAAGTACATATTTATCAAAATAGAGTGGTCAAAGTTTCACATTCTAAACATTTATTTTATACTAATACTAGGTTGCATATTTGTTAATATTTTAATAAAATATATATATGTTATTTATGTAACTATATACTTTGGTATGCTATTTCTAAATACCAAATATTGTATCGAATATAAAAAATAATGTATATCATATACCATATCAAATACTATAATACCAAAACCGCGATATTAAAAGTTTATGTTTTGTATGATAATTCGGTATATATTATATCATGCTCACCCCTAATGTCAACATATTGTCACAATTTGATTTAAGCTCTCATTTAACCATAGATTTTGAAGTTAAAATTTAAAAATTTGAGTTTTTGAAATAATATTTTAACCAAACAGATGTTTAAAGATAAAATTTTAAAAAAGTTTCCATCTTTCTCGCCATTTAATGGTCACTTTCACTCTATTAAAAATACATTAAATGCAACGTATACGTTATTAAATTACCTTTATTTAATAAAAGTAGATTAGTTTTTTCTCTCTAAAATATTGTGTATTAGAAGGGGGTTTAAAGTGTTTTATTTCTTACTCTATGTCTTAAGATCTAATATTTCTTTATTGAGTATTTAATTTTTTATATACTATATATAATTGAGGTGTCTATAGTCTTTTAAGAACCATTACTACTGAGGATGAAAAAGAAAATATGTCTTCAACTTTTAAAATAACAAATAAGTTGATATAATTATTTTAGAAATCACGGTAAAAAATTTAAGACAGAAAAATACTACATCTTTGATATGAAAGTATAAATAATTAAGTCTTTTTTTACCAATTTCAATTAAAATTCCTAAAATAATAATTATTTTGAGAAAATATATTTTTAGCTAAAGTAATAGTTAATTTGATATGAAACAAGTTAGGAATTTTTTTCCATTCGGTATTCAGTATTCATATTAGAGTTCGACTATTTTAAATTCATGTTGCGTAAAGTCCCATTCAGGGAGAATTGTTGTCTACGGAGAATTTTTTTAAACTCAAAATTCAAATTTAAAATCTCTAAATAAAAAAAATAATATTATCCGTTGTCTACAAGTAGGATTTCTCAAGTTACGTGAATAAACAAATTGGTGTGATCTGTCTAGGTACTAGTGCCATCGACCACTTGATATACTATCTCATTGTCGATATGCTGTTTAAATTTTCAAGGAAGATATTTGCATAATATTAATAATAAAAGTATCTGTGACTACTAATTTTATGGACGTTGACGATTTGGTTAAAGATTGAGTCAAATAGAAAAATGAATTAATTAAACTAATTAGGTTCTCTTTGGTTTCTGTTTAAATTTTGTATTAAAAAAGATAATATGTAATTTAGTTTGATTTTATTAAAAACAAACAAATTAAATCAAATTATATATGTGTGTGTGTGTGTAATTTTTATAAATAATTATAAAGACTTTTTCATGAAATTTTATTTCTGTCTAGTAGGCTACTAAGTACATCTTAAGACCATATCTTAAAAGAAAGTCATAAATCCAAACTTATTTATTTTAAAAAATAATTATAAGATTTATCTTTATTTGTTTCAATTATATATTTTTATCAATTTTATTCACTTGATTAAAATTTATAGCCACAACAATAAAAGATTAATAACAGATTATAAGTTGAAAAAATCCGTTTTTATTGTAGGAAAAAAATAACGTAGAGAAACACTGTTATGTTTCTTATTGAACCAAACTCATGGATGTAAATTCATACTTATTTGATTTTATTTTGTTTAAAAGTAATAGTTAATATTAATTTGATTTAAATAAAAAAAACAATCCAAATCAAATCACAATCACCCCTACTTATAATAATTGACGATTTGACATCTTAATTTTTTTTTAAAACGTTAATTGTTTTATACGAAGAATTGAATTTAGTAAAACGACTAATAATATTTAGGATAAAATATAGTACAATTTTGACTATGATGTATGTTTTAATTTTTATGAAGAGTTCAGTTTTGGTCAGCAGCTCAACATGACCATTTTTCTATAGCTTTTCATATTATTAGTTCACATTTTGAAAACGAACATCTTCTGTTAAATTATCACACGATTTATAAATATTTTAATTAAATTAATTTTATTAATAATATTATAAAACTCTAAAATTAATTATTACTACTTAATATAGTTATTTGATATTAAGAATAATATGAAGAAAACAAAACTCTTTAATTTGCACATAAAAAAATAATATTTATTTTTAATATAGAAATTATGTAAAACAAAATGGAGCAAATATTTATTATGTCCATAAAGAGGAGACTCCAATGGAAAAGATCTTTATGGATTTGTAGAATCAAACTGTTGACTTTTACTATTGGACTAAATTAGATGACAAATTCCTATATGAAAAGTAATATATTATAAAATATGATGCTTTTAAAAAGAATGAACGATAAAATTTTGATGAGCAAATCAATAGGACAATTTTTCTTGTCCACACTTTTGACTATAAGTCTAGCAAGTAGCAAGTGATGAACTACCAAAATTTGAAAACGATGACTCCAATGGAAAAGATCTATATAGACTTCAATTTTAAGATTACATAATTTAAATTAAAAAGCAAAAAAGGGATTAAAAGTATAGGAAAAAATGATATGATTATTACAGAAAACTTTAACATAAAACTTTAATGGAAAAATATGAATATAATAATGTGTACATGATCAAATAATTGACTTTTACGAACGTATCTCATGCATCTTGATTTGATATAGAATAATGAATAATATTTTTGTGTGATGTTAATTGTTTATCGTATTAAAAATAGTTATTTTAAATAGAGTACTAGTTAATCTACAAAATCAAGAAAAAATAAGTTTCTAAAATAAATACTTTTAAAAAACATGAACTTTCTTTAAGAAAATATTTTTGACTTCACAGAAGTTGGGTCAAATCGACTTTACTAAATATGGAAACAAATAAGTGCAAATTAAAGTAAAATACAATCACATTTAAGTCCTAATTAGTCCATTTAACATTTTATTATTGTGAATTAATTAGTTAAGTTGTAATTAAACATAAAGAATTCAAGATTAGAAAAACTTCACTCTGATATATCGAAATTGTTTAAACCACTCAACAATTTTATTATTAATCTGAAGTTTTTAAGTACTTCGACTGAATGAATCCTAGTGAAAGAATAATGTTAATTGTTTCATTAACTATTTTTTTTACGAGAAACTTATCGAGACACGACTTACCTATTCTGTTAACCATGATATATATGATAATATGAATCTATTCAAATTTTTTAATGAAGTTGATTGAAAAACTACGAACTTATACATCATATTAGTTAAAAATTACCTGTTCCAACTTGATGAAGAGTTTCAGGAACTTCAACTTCTAAAGCCACAACATGATGATCATCCATTTTCTGTGGATTTGAAGGACTTGAAACTATTGACATTTCCTCCCTTTGTTCATTTTTTCCCATATTTTTTTTTTATATAAATTTTCAATGGAAAATTCCAAAAGAAAGTTGTATTTTGTATATATGAATGGCTGAATGATGCATTTATAGGATGAATTTATTCACAATTAGTGGTAGTTGGAAGTAGGGAATTCTGACTATATTGAAAGTAGACTATTTCTTGTTTTAATTAAAAAGTACAAAATGACTATTTCTTATTTCTTTTTCTTTTTTCCATCCAGCTCTACAATGGTCTTTTAAGTCGATTTTGACGCACATGACAGAGAGCAAGCGAACGAGGAGGATAAAGAAGAGAATTGATCGATAGATTTATAACCAGTAATCTATATAAATATCGCTAAAAGCTTTAGTGACTTTGAATACAATAATATTAACTCAATTATCACTAAAAAAATATATTACCACTAATATCTCTTTTGCTACAGTGGAAAAAGCTTTTCACATAGTCGTCGGTGCTCGATTCGTGAGATTTGTTGGGCCAAAATGAGCAGTGTGTGTGTCATCTAAGATTTTGCACAGTTCTCAAAGACAAATATTACTTGTATCATACGAGTATTTCTTTAACCAATAGAGGATATAACTAATTAGTAACTCTCAGTTCACTCGAATCCAATATTTTGACAAAAAGATGTTGATATACGAGTGAAAGAAATTCACAAACTTTTCTTCTTGTTGTTTATATTTGGATTATTTCCTTAATGATTTTTTGATGAAATAATATTAAAAATTAAAATTAGTATAGTCAAAGAAATTAGGCCGAAATTGGTATGTTTCCTAAATTAAATGCCTATATCCTTTCTAAAGCCGTCCTAAAGATAATTAATTACTATATTAAAAATATGAAGGGAAAGTTACGGATATATTATTTGATCAACTAGTTTCTTTCCTACTTAAATTTATATCTGATAAAATCTTCCTATAAATTAAAATGAATGAAGTAATAATTTTAACGACATGAGATATTTTAGAAAAAATATACGATTTTGATTGGAAAAGGATAGTATCAAATCAAGTTAATAATATTTTTAAGGGATAAAGGACAAATATAGCCCTGAACTATCGTAAATAGTATGCAGATACCCTCCGTCATATTTTTGGGACATTGGTGCCCCTTCCATCCAAAAACTAGAGTATATATGCCCTTCACTCTAACGGAAGACAAAATAGGGACACGTGGCACAATCTTATCCGATCTGTCGATCCAATATTTAATAAATGTCGGATCGGTGAATAAGATTATGATACGTATATGTCCGTTAGTATAAAGGGTATATATGCTCTAGTTTTTGGACGGCAAGAGCACCAATGTCCCAAAAATATGATGGAGGGTATTTGCATATCATTTACAATAGTTTGGGGTATATTTGTTTTTTTTTCCTTATTTTTAAATATATTAGAGCCAATAATTTTGTGGGGCAAGTATGAAGACATTGAAGGGGTTGCTTTGTGCCATAAATATTCAAATTGGGTAACACATAATTAAATTCCAACATAAATTAGAAGGTGATTGATCACGTGGAATTTAATTTGTGATTGTGGATCTTAGGTGGAGGAGGAGATTTTTGGGAGTGTGAACAAAGTTCACATCACAAGTTACTAAGAAAAAAAAGTTATATGTGTAGTGGGAGTTCCACGTTTTCAATTAGAGAATATTGTATAGAAAAATATCAAGATTGTTTTGGGAGTTCTCTTTCCAATAATGTCGGTGATCACAATTAGAGATGAATTTAAAATTTAAAGTTTACGATTTTTTATAATAATTTTAAATTAATAATTATAATTAGAGATATAATTAAAAAAATTATAAATATTTGATTAAATTTGTATAAAAATCACTGAGTTTATTTGAATTTGATAGATTTTTATAACGATTTAGGTTATTATATAATAATAACTCACGTCATCTTATTAAATTTTCATTGTATATATAGTCTATGCAAAAATTATTAAATTCTCGTAAATTCATATATTATACTCCAGCTCTATATCTATTTATGTGAACATATAAACGTTAAGGAAATTTAAATTGTATCATGGTAGACCATGATTATTAAATGGTGTAGGCAAAGTAGTTGTAGCCAAAAATACAATAATATGTTACGGCCGTTGACCGTTTACATTGACATTATGATTTTCATATGATTATAAGTAGTTTTTTTATTAAAAAAAATCATAAAAAGCAACATTATTATAAATAGTTTAAGTTTTTGTGTGTTGGTATTATGTAGTTATTTTTGTTATCAACTTAAATTGATTTTTTTTTTTTTTACAAATAATAGCAAATAATAATATTTTGGGGGTGCAAATGAAAGCCATAGATTTGTAGGATGTACGTCTTAGAATTTGAGGTGTAAGTCTCGAGCATAAAAGCATAAGCTCCGAATACAAAAGCATATAAATTTGTTTTTTGGTTGTTCGAAAAGTATTTTCCTATTGTTTATTATTATTGGTGATGATATTTATACTTTATGCTATTGTGTTTTCATGTTGTAGTTATTTTTCTTAAAACATGTAAATAAATAAAGCAAGTCTCATAGAAAATGATACTGTCATAGTAATTTTTAGATGATTATGTCCGAAATTGATAAGATAGGGATTTCACAGCACTATATGTTTCCGAAGTAATTTTATCAATTTTTGTGTTAGTGTTTTTATAATTTTTATTCTTCTCCTTCTATAAAATATATACAATAATAAGTACAAATATAGTTGAGGGTGGAAAAGACTAGTAGATGCGGAGATCGATGACGAAATAGATGAAGATTTCATTTTTAAAGATTACCACGACTACGACAATTTTTTGTGTTGTTACTTCTCTCAAATAAAAATTATAATATTTCTTTCTATATTATTGGTGATTTATTTGAATTTATTTGGGCCGTTACAAATGGTATCAGAGCCACTCAGTATCTGCCTTGTCGATGTAGGCTAGAGTTCAATTGAGTTTAGACAAATTCCGGTAAGGCAGGGCAAACCTTAGGCTGAGTCTAGGCAAATCCCATTTAGTGGGGCAAATCTCATGTAGGATGATGAGTCCATAGATGGGGTGTATGTGATGCCCCAGCTTAAGATAAGAAATCACATATCGGCAAAACACAAGAGAAATATTGGGTATATAAGTAAGTAGGTCTTACCAACTAGTGATGCATTTTAAAGTCGTGTGGGCCTTGGCCCAGAGTGGACAATATCACTAGCGGGTTGGGGCGTTACAGGTATGAGGGATAAAAAATAAATAGTCCTAGAATAAAATTTTGATGTTTTGTTTGGTTGTCAAGTTTGGGATAAGTTATCCCACCATTTATATCATAATGATGGAATAAATTATCTCATATACATGGTAGGATAAGTATCTCAGGATAACTAATCATGGAATAACTTGTTCCCAACCAAACGACCTCTAAGAGTTAAGAGTATCATACGACCAACATGGATTGTGGTGCAGTGGTGAGAATGCTTCACTCTTAATCAGAGGTCTCGAGTTCGAGCCCTAGGTCTAGAAAACCCTTTTGGGAACGCCACCCCTGAATGGCCCCTGCAGTACGCAATTCGAATTTAGTCGAGCCTCCAATGCGGGCTCCGGACATCAAGCGGAAAATAAAAAAAAGTATCACTAAGGGTATAGAGTCTCGTTGGTTATAAAATCGCCTATGTTAGAGAGTGTTATAACCCCCACAGTGTAGAATTTTTCGATACAAATTCGAATTTAGTTAAACTATAATATTGATACCAAACACCGAATGAGAAAAAAAAGTATCACTACTCTAGGAAGAAATTCACATTAAAACATAGCTCGCAAGTTTTCATCAATAATAATAATCATCATAAATTTCTCAAATGAAATAAATCATTTATTACAAATTTACAATAGTCAACTTTAATATAAATAATATTAGAGTTGGGACTATCCACACAAAGAATAGGCTTAGACTTGTGACTATTCTTTAGAAATAAGATATTTTCTACTCTAGGATTTTTTAAATGTTTTTTTTATACGAAATACCCAAACCCCTCCATGCCATCAGTAGGCAGGTGATTTGGTACTTCCTTCGTTTTACTTTATGTAATGTGATTCGGACTATGAGAATTAAACAATCAATCTAATTTTCGGTATAAAGCGGATGGTCTATACAAGAAGAGCCTCTTCTTTTGAATTATATTGTATATAAAAAGTCAATTCTCTTAAAATGGACAAGTAAAAAAGTTTATTCTTAATATAAGGGCCTAGTAAAATAAAAACGAGAGAATAATTTGAGACAATTATTTTAAGAAATCATGAAAAATAATTTGAAACTGAAGAAGTATATTATTGCCTTTGTCTCAAAATAAATGTCACTCTGTTCATTTCACGTCAAGTATGAAAAATGATAAATACGAGGTATAGTGACACTTGGTGTTATTAACCTAATACTTATTTGAGACGAACTTTTTTATTGTTAAAGTGATACTTCCTCCATTTCAAAATAGTTGTCACATTTCATTTGTCAAAAGTTATTTTGACTAATTTTCAAAGCTAAATTAGATTAAGTTAGGTCAATATTTTAAAATCAAAATTTAGATATTCAAAAATAATACAAAAAGTACTGTAAGTTGCAGTTTTTCTCGTATCAATATAATGTGATAAAAAATATATCTTAAAATATTGATAAAAATCATATTATTTGACTCTCAAAAAAGAAATTGTGCTCCCTATGTTTACTTTTACTTGTATACTATTTCAAAAATAGATTTTCATTTTTATTTATCACTGATTTTAACATATTAAGAAAAAATAATTTGTTTTTTATGTTTCACCCTTAGCATCAATTACTTATTCCTCAAATTATTTTTCAAGACCTAATATGAAACATCAAT
Organism: Solanum tuberosum; assembly: GCF_000226075.1. NCBI lineage: Eukaryota > Viridiplantae > Streptophyta > Magnoliopsida > Solanales > Solanaceae > Solanum > Solanum tuberosum. The sequence goes on from NW_006239128.1 coordinate 463,213, forward strand.
TAATTTGTATTGAGTACTTCCCACCAAACTTGGCAAGTTGCTGCTAGATCTTGATCAAGACGATATTCTTACCAAACAGATTGCTTTCATATAATCATAGGTGAAAAGTGTTGAAAAATATATATAAAGAAAATAAAAGTCATATGAAAAAGAATATGAAGATAGAAGTTTGATAATATAAACAACAAATACAAAATTAAAGGTTCATCCTTAATCAAAGGTCTCGGGTTCAAGTTTTTTTAGTATGGAGTCTTCTTTGTTAGAGAGAACTTTACCTCCACAATATGAGACTTTTCGGCGCGAATTCAAATATAGTCGGGTTTCAATATAGACACCAGACACCGAATAAAAAATAAAATAATAATAATTTATGCATATTTTGATGGTTTTTTTTGGTTGTATAATTTATAATTTTGATCATCACTATTAAATTCAATCTAACTCATAATTGAAATCCTAATCTCTATTTTGACAGGGAGGAGACAAACAGTATGAAAATAGCATTTATGTGACTTTTTTTTTAACTTTCTACCAAGAAAGTCACGAAAAATTATTTTTCTAAAAATATATATTCTCGTCACATTTCTATTGGCATACCCATTAATACAAGAATGATTAACATGACTATTATATCAAACTTTCAACTTAAAACTTCCTTTAGCTATCACCATACATGTGTTTATATACACTATTCCGTAACTAATTTTTCCTAACTAACGTTCTAATAGTTTCTACAACTTAAAAACTAATACTTCTAACTTTCATTAATTACAACTTAGTCCCAATATTTGCTAAGTAACCCTTTCTCTAATACTCCCCTCAAGTTTGAGGGTATGAACAAGTTCAATACACCAAACTTGGATAGTAAATATTCATGTTGTGACCTGCCTAGGCCTTTAGTAAGAAGATCAGCTATTTGCTCTTTTGTATTCAAATGTCTTGTTTCAATCACTCCTTGTTGTATCTTCTCTCTTATGAAATGACAATCCAGCTCTATAGTTTTGTTCTCTCATGATGTACTGGATTTGCAGCTATCTGAATTGCTGATTTGCTGTCACTGTAAAGAACCACTGGAGTTTCAACTTCAGCTCCTAACTCTTTGAACAACCCAACTATCCATACTACCTCTGCTACTGAGGTTGTCATGCTTCTGTACTCAGCTTCTGCTGAGCTTCTGGAGACAGTTACCTGCTTCTTAGACTTCCATGAAATGAGTGAGTCTCCAAGTTTCACTAGGAATCCAGTCATTGATCTTCTAGTATGCGAGCATGTAGCCCAATCTGAGTCACAATAAACACTTAGTTGATTGCCACCTTTGCTGGATAATAGTATTCCTAACCCTGCTTGTCCTTTTATGTACCTTACTACTTTCAGTGCTGCATTAAGATGTGATTGTTTTGGCTGTTGAAGGAACTGGCTTAATGTCTGAGTTGGAAAGGAGATATCTGGCCTGGTAACAATCAAATACATAAGTTTGCCAATTAACCTTCTGTATACACTAGGATCTTCTAGTAATTTGTCAGTATGTCCTCTATCATTCACCTCATCATATTCCTTAGTAGTTAATTGCACAAAGGGATCAAGTGGTGTAGTAGCAGGTTTTGCTGCACTCAAACCAGCCTTAGAAATAATCTCAAGAGTATACTTCCTCTGATGCATAACTATCCCCTTGTGTGATCTAGCAAACTCTATCCCTAGGAAATACTTAAGATCTCCAAGGTCCTTCATTTTGAATGTATCTTGCAAGGTCTGTTTAGTCTCCTGTATCAGATTGAGGTCATTACCTGTGATCATCATATCATCAACATACACTAAGATTATTACTAAAGTAGTCCCAACTCTTTTAGTGAATAGTGAATAATCAAGATGACTCTGTACAAATCCTAACTTTATGAGAGCTTCAGTGAGCTTAACATTCCACTGCCTGGGAGCTTACTTGAGGCCATAGAGGGAATTAATGAGCTTACACACAGACTTCTCCCCCTGCTCAGTAAATCCCTGTGGCAGTTGGAAACCTTGTGGTAGTGTCATATATACTTCATCATACAAATCTCCTTGCAGAAAAGCATTATACACATCCATCTGGTGTACATGCCAGTTACCTGCTCCAGCAAGTGCTAAAACACTCCTAATTGTCACCATCTTGACAACATGAGAGAAGGTTTCTTAATAATCTAGTCCTTCCCTCTGATTATACCCCAAGTTTCTTAATAATCTAGTCCTTCCCTCTGATTATACCCCAAGTTTCTTAATAATCTAGTCCTTCCCTCTGATTATACCCCAAGTTTCTTAATAATCTAGTCCTTCCCTCTGATTATACCCCAAGTTTCTTAATAATCTAGTCCTTCCCTCTGATTATACCCCAAGTTTCTTAATAATCTAGTCCTTCCCTCTGATTATACCCCAAGTTTCTTAATAATCTAGTCCTTCCCTCTGATTATACCCCAAGTTTCTTAATAATCTAGTCCTTCCCTCTGATTATACCCCAAGTTTCTTAATAATCTAGTCCTTCCCTCTGATTATACCCCAAGTTTCTTAATAATCTAGTCCTTCCCTCTGATTATACCCCAAGTTTCTTAATAATCTAGTCCTTCCCTCTGATTATACCCCAAGTTTCTTAATAATCTAGTCCTTCCCTCTGATTATACCCCAAGTTTCTTAATAATCTAGTCCTTCCCTCTGATTATACCCCAAGTTTCTTAATAATCTAGTCCTTCCCTCTGATTATACCCCAAGTTTCTTAATAATCTAGTCCTTCCCTCTGATTATACCCCAAGTTTCTTAATAATCTAGTCCTTCCCTCTGATTATACCCCAAGTTTCTTAATAATCTAGTCCTTCCCTCTGATTATACCCCAAGTTTCTTAATAATCTAGTCCTTCCCTCTGATTATACCCCAAGTTTCTTAATAATCTAGTCCTTCCCTCTGATTATACCCCAAGTTTCTTAATAATCTAGTCCTTCCCTCTGATTATACCCCAAGTTTCTTAATAATCTAGTCCTTCCCTCTGATTATACCCCAAGTTTCTTAATAATCTAGTCCTTCCCTCTGATTATACCCCTTAGCCACTAATCTGGCCTTAAACCTTTCAATTTGACCATTAGCTTGGTACTTGATCTTAAAAATCCATCTGCATCCAATGAATGTCTTGCCACAAGGCAGAGGTACAACCTGCCAGGTGTTGTTGCACTCTAAAGCACTAATTTCATCCTGCATTGCATCAACCCATCTAGGATCATTGCATGCTTCTTCAAAACTTGATGGTTCAATATCAGCCCCAAAAGAGGATATATATGCTTGGTAATTAGCAGACAAATGATCATATCCAAGATATTGATCAATGGAGTATAATGGCTTGGCATGTGCAGGAATTCCTTGGACAGATGCCACATAATCTTTCATCCACAGTGGAGTACAACTTGTTCTTAGAGACCTCTTTGGTATAACAGGCTGAGTGGGAACTGTGTGAGTTAGGAGATAATTCAGGAACTTCAGGTTCTGATACACTACCTATAACATATACAGCAGGACTATTAGTGGTAGGAAATAATTTCCAGGCAGTTGAAGGAGGGAGTGAAAAAGGAAATACAGTTTCCTTAAATACAATATCTCTACTGAGAAAGAAATGTTTGTCATTTATGTCATAGAGAATGTAGCCTTTAGTTTGTTCACTGTACCCCATATGAATTGCAACAACACTTCTTGACTGAAACTTATCACTGATATACATATTTTTGGCAAAGCATAAGTATCCAATCACTCTCAGATGTTGTAGTGATGGTTTGCACTTATGTAAAACTTCATATGGTGACTTCCCTTTTAGAACTGGAGTAGGCAACCTTTTAATAATATAGGCCGCACTTAAGATACAATGACCCCAAAATCTAAGAGGAATGTGCCCTTGAAATTTGATTGCCCTGACAACTTCAAGTATATGTTTGTTCTTCCTCTCATCAATACCATTTTGCTAAGGAGTATGAATACATGTTCTTTGATGCAATATCCCCAGTGATGTACATAAGTGATGACATTCAACATTAACAAATTATGTACCATTGTCTGTTCTAATGGCCTTAACTGACACATCAAACTGATTATGAACTAATTTACAAAAGTTTTGTAGAATGACAACAACATCGCTTTTCAGCTTTATTAAAAACAACCACAACATTCTTGTACAATCATCAACAATTGTAACAAAGAACCTATTCCCATCATATGTAGGAAATTTAAAAGGACCCCAAACATCAATATGTAACAATTGGAAAGGTGATGATGATACAGAAGTACTATGAGGAAAAGGTAATCTGTGTTGTTTGGCTAATGGACATATAGTACAACTTTGAATTTCTACTAAGCTATGCTTGAAAGAAAAAGGAATAACATGTGCTAACACACTTGAAGAGGTGTGTCCAAACCTTTGATACCACATCAAAACAGAAGAAGTTGTTGAGCTAGTGTTATCCTGAGCATTGTGTGATTGAATGTGAGTAGTAGACTCATTTCTTTGTTTTGGAGCAGGGAGGATGTAGAGACCGTAGAGACCATAAATTCTCTACCAATCACTTTCACCTGCCCATTGTAAAGATCCTAAAAAATAAAAAAATCAGGAAAGAAAGAGACTGAACAATTGAGATCTTGAGTGAGTTTGGAGACGGATAGAAAATTATTTTTGAACTTTGGTATTACTAACATATTGTCAACATTGTCATGTTCTGTGATATTGCAAGAACCTGTATGAGTAATAGTAGTTGTATCTCCATTAAGTAAATAGACTTCATTACAGTTGTTAAAAGGTATGGACTTCTTTTGTACTAACATGTCAAACTTATAGGTCATATAACTGGTGGCTCCAGAGTCTACAATCCAATCATGTGTACCTACTGTGAGCTTGAAACTATTACATGCAGTGTTGGAGCTTTGCATTGAGTTAGCACTGCCACTGATTGGACCATGTGTGCTAGTACTCATATCTTCTGTCCCCTACAGATTAGTTTTTCCAAGCATATGCAAGATCTGATTGTATTGTTCATGTATAACCTTCATACCTTTGTTATAGTCCACATTTCTTGAGAAGTGATTGGCCTGTTCTTGAGTCTTCACAGGACTATTTACAATATTATTAGCTGTATTATATGTGTTACCTCCTCTCTCAGAATAATAATTTCCTTTATCTGAGTAGTTGTTGACCTGATTCTCTCTTCTCATCTTCTCAAAATTAGGAGGATAGCCCACCAAACGAAAACAGTTAGCCTTAGAGTGACCCTTACGTTTGCAGTGATCACAAGTAACGTTTGGATCATAACTATACGGAGAATAAGGTCTCTTATGTCTATTCACAGGATTTGTACCAGATCTAATCGACACTAAAGCATTCATATCAGGTTGACCCCCAGATTTGTGAGTTTGAGAGATGAATCTTTGACTCTCTCGTTCAACTAACATAGAGTAAGCTTTGTTTAATAAAGGCAAAGGAATCATCATAAGAATTTGACCTCTTGCCTGTTCATATATCTCATTAAGCCCCATAAGAAACTGCAGTAACTTTTGATTTTGAACAAACAGAATGAAATCTCTTGATTTCTCACAAGCACAACCAGGTACATGAGTAATACTATCAAATTCAACCCAAAGATCTCTCAATCAAGCAAAGTAGACTGAAATTGAGTTTGTACCTTGACTGATTGACACAATTCTTTGTGGAGCTGGTAAATTCGTGAACCATCAACTTTATCATATCTCTCATTGAGATCACTCCAAACAACAGCTGCATTTGTTGAGTATACAATTCCTCCAAGAAGTTCCTTGGATACGCAGTTCATGATCTAAGAAAGTACAATTGCATTGCACCGTTCCCATAGAGCTGTTAGATTAGGGCCAAATCCTTCCTTCACGCACATCCCGTCTATGAATCCAAGCTTGTTTCGACCTAGAATAGCGATTCTCATTGCACGACTCCAAACAAAAAAGTTTCATGCCCCTGTCAGTTGAATCGAGATCAACATTGCACCAGAATTATCAATGGTGCTAAGAAACAAAGGATGATTATGACTAAGCTTCTCTAGCAACTCATTATCGACTGTTACCATGGCAAATTCGATCACTTAATTCAAAGATTTCATCATTGAAGGGTATTACTATACAAGCTAAGAGAGACGAGATGAAGTTTATTAAGCACTATTTTCATTCAACTTAAAACTTCCTTTAGCTATCACCATACATGTGTTTATATACACTATTCCGTAACTAATTTTTCCTAACTAACTTTCTAACAGTTTCTACAACTTAAAAACTAATACTTCTAACTTTCATTAATTACAACTTAGTCCCAATATTTGCTAAGTAACCCTTTCTCTAATAAATTTCTTTTTGGGGAATTATATTCCCCTCAAGCACCCGCGGTAATAAAAATATATCATCTGATCAGGATAGAACAGTTTATTTCAACAAAATAGAGTTACCTCAAATTTTGCAGAAATGGCTATAAATCACATTTGAATTTTAATGAAAAGAGTAGTAAACTTAGAAAATTTATTATTGAAAATCCTTCTATTTATAAATAACAAAGGATAATACAAATGTGTTTATTGTGCCTTATTAAAACCTAACAATTAACTTCCGTTTAAAATTGAGTTAGCAAGTCAAAAGAAGCTGCCAAAAAGATGATGTTTGGCACATTTAAAACCTAACAATTATCAATGTAAATTATGTTAGAATTGTGAACATGAAAATGGAATGACGTGAGAATAAGAGGCATATATTACATATATAAAAAATTAGATAGTATTTGAAATCAAAATGACTTCGACCACTAAAAATAAGAACAAAGAAAATGATTTTAAGACTTTTATGCTTGAATCGACTATCAACGTTATGATAAAATAGTTGAGATTCTTTTATACATACTAATCAGATGTTTCGAATTCAAGAGGTCATTCACATGAATGTCCTTATTTTAAAGTCATGATCTTTAATTTTTATACTTCAAATCAAAATAATTTGAACATAAAAAAAAAGGTTTTAAAGACTTTTATGTGCTTGAATTAACTTTTTCTGAGAAGCTTGACGAACCGTTTATAAACTTATAAATTTCAATTTCATATTATGTCTTGAAATTCGAATAAGGCTAGCAATAAAAAAAATGAACTTTCGCATATAGCCACTCAAAAATAGCCTAATTACGCTCCATAACTATAGTTTGATAATTAACAATTCGTAGCTACATGTTAAAGGGAGGAGAGAGGCGAGCGAGAGAGGGCAGAGAGTGGGAGAGGTGAATTGTATATGTATATCGGTTAGATAATTGTATATTATACATATGCATTTGTATATATGGCAAGCGAAAATAGGAGAGGGACGGAGAGAGGTGAGCGAGATTGGGAGAGGGATGAGAGAGGCGAGCGAGATTGGGAGAGGAGGAGAGAGGCGAGCAAGATTGGGAAAGGGAGAAGAGAGACGAGCGAGAGAGGGCAGAGAGTGGAAGAGAGGTGAATTGTATATGTATATCGGTTAGATAATTGTATATTATACATATGCATTTGTATATATGGCAAGCGAAAATAGGAGAGGGAGGAGAGAGGTGAGCGAGATTGGGAGAGGGATGAGAGAGGCGAGCGAGATTGGGAGAGGAGGAGAGAGGCGGGCTAGACAGGGAAATAATTTGTATAATTTGTGGCTACATTTGTATAATTCGCGTGTTTTTTGTATAATTGAGTAATATAAAGTCTGAAATTATACACATATGATAAAACTTGAAATAATAAATTGATACAAACATAAACATATGAACTTTAAACAGTTATACAAAATATATTATATAAATTATATTATACAAAATTCGAAAACTACACGTTTATACAAACTTTATAAAGTTATACACAAAAAGATTGAATGTATATGGTGATAAAACTGAAAAATCAAAGAAAATCATCGTCATATATAAATATAAACCATCGTATACAAATACAAATCAAACGAAGAATTGCTAGTTGCGAATTATACAAATGTGACGACCTGACTAATTATACAACTCGAAGTCAACCCACATAATTAATGGTTAATGTTAATCGCTAGTGATAATTAAAGCAAACTATAACTATGATGAGTAATTAAGTAGTAAAAGTTTGCTTAACCGCGTAATTTTTCCTATAAACTATGGTGGAGAATATGGTGGAGAATATTTCTTTTAAAGGAACTTATCGTAGTGTAAGAGTTCCAAACTTTAATATTTGACATGAGTTGTTAAAAGTGGCTATTTGATAAACTTTTATAGAGAATCAAGCCCAAATCACCATTTATAGGGTAAAGGCATACATAGCTGATTGGAGAACCTTTAACAATATTGTTCATCTTGTATTTATTTTTTATTTTTGAAGAGCATATCGAGTCAAATATAGACAAATAAAAATGAACGGAGAAAGTATAAAAACATTGAGATTACGACAAACACTTATCATTACGAAACATATTACCCAAAATCACTTATATTGGGCTCAAATTTCCTTAAGACTTCATCAACTCAAGCCAATTTCAATGTTTAGCTTTATGGTGTCAAAATGAGCACAAATATGTGTAACCCGTTCATAATTTTATGGACTGGGCTCAATATAGTTTGAATTAGGTTTAATCTCAATCCTATTAAGTTGTAATCCATTTAAAAAGAATCTACAATTGAGGCTAATTTAATCTCTAATTTCAACTTGTTTTAAGACTCTTTATTTTGTATTGATGCAATGTATGTTCCTATATTGAAGGTATGAATTACTATCTGTTTTACATATGAATTACTATCTGTTTTACATCTTCTAGAATTTATCTATCCATTTGTAACTTCTTTTTTTTATTTTCTTGAGTGAAATTCAAATTGTGGTTATAGAAGTTAAATAACAATATGTTAAAATTATTCAGATTAAGCACATAAAATTGGATGGGTCATGACCCAATCAAATTTTAGCCCATTTGAGTCCAACCTATTTGGGCCTAAAGTAAACTTGGACGGGTCATGACCCAACCCACTTTCTATTTCAACCCATTTTAATATCTTCAATTTCAACCTGCTCATTTGACAACCCTACTCACCTTTATTTTCTACCCATACAAAAAAGATATTATGTGGTAACAAATTTTTCGTTTGTTCTTGCAAAAATATGCATTCAGAGTCACTAAAGCCTTTAACAACATTTATATATAGTGTTTGTCATAAACATTCATATTATATTATTACCGCTAAATATAATATAACGACAATTATATTATTGCCACTAAATAATTACCGCAAAATTCTTTATTTGTTTTAAATGACCATTTCAATAGCCATTTTTCATCAATTTAATTGATTTTTACAATTTAAACAAAATAAAATCATAACATGAAAACTGTATTAATACACAAAACAATGTATAAATAATACAAACATTAGTTATACATAGACTGAAAAAATATACCAAACAATATATTATATTGATTTAGTATAAATATTCGTATACAAATACAAATCAAACGAAGAATTGCTAGTTGCGAATTATACAAACCTGGCTAATTATATAACTTGAAGTCAACCCACGTAATTAATGGTTAATGTTAATCGCGAGTGATAATTATAGCAAACTATAGCTATGATGAGTAATTAAGTAGTATAAGTTTGCTTAACCGCGTAATTTTTCCTATAAACTATGGTGGAGAATATTTTTTTTAAAGGAACTTATCGTAGTGTAAGAGTTCCAAACTTTAATATTTGACATGAGTTGTTAAAAGTGGCTATTTGATAAACTTTTATAGAAAATCAAGCCCAAATCACAATTTATAGGGTAAAGTCATACATAGCTGATTGGAGAACCTTTAACAATATTGTTCATCTTGTATTTATTTTTTATTTTTTGAAGAGCGTATCGAGTCAAATCTAGACAAATAAAAATGAACGGAGAAAGTATAAAAACATTGAGATTACGACAAACACTTATCATTATGAAACATATTACCCAAAATCACTTATATTGGGCTCAAATTTTCTTAAGACTTCATCAATTCAAGCCAATTTCAATGTTTAGCTTTATGGTGTCAAAATGAGCACAAATATATGTAACCCGTTCATAATTTTATGGATTAGGCTCAATATAGTTTGAATTAGGTTTAATCTCAACCCTATTAAGTTGTAATCCATTTTAAAAGAATCTACAATTGAGGCTAATTTAATTTCTAATTTCAACCTGTTTTAAGACTCTTTATTTGTATTGATGTAATGTATGTTCCTATATTGAAGGTATGAATGACTATCTATTTTACATCTTTTAGAATTTATCTATCCAATTGTAACTTTTTATTTTATTTTCTTGAGTGAAATTCAAATTGTGGTTATAGAAGTTAAATAACAATATGTTAAAATTATTCAGATTAAGCACGTCAAATTGGATGGGTCATGACCCAACCCAATTTCTATTTCAACTCATTTTAATATCTCCAATTTCAACTTGTTCATTTGACAACCCTACTCAGCTTTATTTTCTACCCATACAAAAAAGATATTATGTGGTAACAAATTTTTCTTTTGTTCTTGCAAAAATATGCATTTAGAGTCACTAAAGCCTTTAACAACATTTATATATAGTGTTTGTCATAACTATTCATATTATATTATTACTGCTAAATATAATATAACGACAATTATATTATTGCCACTAAATAATTGCCGCAAAATTCTTTATTTGTTTTAAATGACCATTTCAATAGCCATTTTTCATCAATTTAATTGATTTTTACAATTTAAACAAAATAAAATCATAACATGAAAACTGTATTAATACACAAAACAATGTATAAATAATACAAACATTAGTTATACATAGACTGAAAAAATATACCAAACAATATATTATATTGATTTAGTATAAATATTCAAAGTTTTTACTCTTACTAGCTAGCAAAGCTTGAATTTTCACAAAGAAACATCAAAATACAAAGAAATAAGCATATGAAAAAAATCAAGAAAACTTAAATTATTATATATACAAAAAATAACTTTCAACTAGCCTATACAATTAAGAAATATCAATTGACTCTCCTTAAATAATGATGACTGCACCATTATTACTATCTTCCATCAACATATATGATATCGAATTCTTGGCCAAAAATTTGAGTTGATTGGAAAAAAGGTTCACTCAAAAGGACAATGTAGGGTTTCATTATAGAAGAAGTGGGGTTCATAGACTTATGTTTTTTTTTGGGCAGTTGGAATCCATGGTGAGGGCCACATATATAGTTCTGTTGGACTTGGAAACAACAACCCCAATAACCTACAGTAATTCCATAAGTGCGGTATAAAAAAATATTGTATAGTGTATACGTAAACCTTACCACTAAAAGATGTAAAGAACTTGTTTGGACTTGAAAATAAAGGAAAAATTATTCGATCTAGCGATATTGGTCCACATATTATTTTTTGTAGTGATACTTTAAAAAAGTTACCTAACATAGTGATATCATGCAATTTTATAGCATATACATATATTTGTATATCTAAAAATCTTAATCGTCAATTCCTACAGATACATGATATACAGTTCGCTACATATACATACACATAATAGTTACCAAAATGAGTGCTGTTAACGCTATTTATGAAATTTTCGGAAAAAAAATCATTGCTAGGTCCTTCTTTGGCAATTTATGTGTCCTTGGACTCATTCTAGAGTCATGGCCCATGTTGTTGTAGCCCAAGAAGGAGACAATTGGGCCTACATATTTCTCATTTGTAGACAATCCATTGTCCAAAACTCTTGCATCTTATTGACAATGGACCCCTTACTCCACCATCCTTCTTGTACTCTTGTTTCAATTAATTGGTTTATTAAAGTTTTCCCACCACAAAAGGAAAATTAATTTTTAAAAAGAAAAAAGGATGTTTGGTCTCATCCCTCTTTAAAATTTCAAAATGTAAGATGGGAAAAAAACAAAAGGCAATAATATATCTTTCAAGTGTTTTTTAATTGATTCATATATATTTTTGGTGAATAAATGTAATTTTCAAAGATAGACATACCATCACACAATAAAAGAGGTATAAAAATAATATATAGCACTACTAATCTCGTATATATTCAACCAAACGCGATATAATAGAGTAATTTCCAAAAAGAAAAAACAAGTAAACAATAACTTTGACATATTATTGATCTTTCAAATGCTTATATGTTGGGAACATGTTCAAAAAGAGAGAGATGTGATAAAAGTGTTTTAAAGAAAATAATAAATTAAAAAATTTATAAAAAAAATATGATAGAAAGTTAAAATAACATGACCTGATTTTAGAAGTACTTGATATTAAAATTAAATTTTCATTGACTCAATTTGCTTGTTACTATGCTTAATTTTTTGAGAAAGAATATGCTTTAAAATCGAATCAAAATCTGATAAACTGAATCGATAATATTCAAAATCAAACTAAACTATCTTATAAGCAACCTGCCCTTCAAACCCTTGTTTTGAGAGAATGGATAGTTAGTTAAAAAGAACAAGAGAGAGTAAGATGCTCAACTACTTTCTTATGAGAAGGAAAAAAAGAATAATAATATTTTGTGATATATATAACAATAATTTACCCTAAAATTATATACTTTCACATGTAAAAAACATTCTCATTTTCCATTTTGCTCAGCTATCAATATTATTAATGCAATAATCAATAGTTATCTACTTCTTTTTTTTCTTGCAGAGAGTTGATGTTACATAATCATCAAAAGTTTCCAACTTTTTTTACCATTCAGTGAGAATGTAATACATGTATTGAATCTCGATTAATTCGATTCACACAATTTTAGAGTTTTTCATTTTGTGAAAACGACGTTTCCAATAAGATATTTTTTATTTATCGACTTTGAATTTGAGATCTCAAATACCAAACTAATGAAATTAATTGTCACTTTTCTAAAGTTATGAATATCATGGCCATAATAACATCTCCATCCCACTCATAATCAACAATGGCCTCCCCCCCCTCCCCCCACTATTGACTTTTAAGAAGATAAATAAAATTCAACTTTTGTAGCAATTTATTATGGTCCCTTTGAGATAATTATAGATTGTTCAAACAAAGATAAATTTAGAGTTAATAAAAGGAAAGTAAAAGGAGGTTGATAATTCGTCATATGAAGATTTTAAAAAATGGTTTTGATGTTAAATGTCTTTATAATGTGCATAGAGTTACCTGATACAAAAAATCACATATTTCTAGAAGATTCTACATGTAGGCAATATAATTTTTTATATACCCAATAATATAACTTTTGAATAAAGGATTGTAAAGAAGAATATTTAGCTAACCACCATTCAATTTATATTATGTTGCTCCGTCACAATCTGTAATTGTTGGAGATACATATATTTGAAAAATGAAATAATCAAAATACACACAAACTGATATAAAAAACATTTGACTAATGTGTGGTTTCAATTGTACTTACATGTTCTCTTGTGATATTACTTCACATTGAAATGGTTTCATCTACCAGCATTGATGTTTCTTTGCTATTCATCACATCTCCAAGTTATTAGTAGCTCCAAAAGGAGGAGTCCAAAGGGATAGCATGATCCAAATTCATTTTATTTTTTTGAAGTAATAGATCATGTTGTTCGAATACTTCAAGATTCTGTCAATTACGAGTTAAATTCTTCAAAAAGTAATGTATTTTTGGAAGATCTGATCGATACAGTTGTGACAACATTTTGAAAAGACCAAACAACATAACAAACAGAAAGTTATGTTGCTCGAACCCTTAAAAAAACATTGTTGTACCATATTGAATCCTTCCAAAATACAACATGTTTGAAGAGTTTAACACGTACATGTTAATATTTTTGAAGAATCCGAACAACATAGATAAAATCTGGATCAATGCGATCCCTTTGGATGCCTCCTTAAGTTGCTGTCAAAATCAAGAAAAAAAATCTTCATATTCTTCTTCTTCAAAGTTCATAACTTTTAAAAGAGAGAAAAAAAGAAAAAAAGGGAGAGTTGAAATTTTGGGATTGGAGACATAAGAAAGTGGCCAAAGAGTGAGTTAATATATAAAAGAAAAAAAAAACAAGTGCTTTAGCAACATTGAATTATATGCTAAAAATTAGTCTAACTTGCACTTAATTTATAGTCTTTCAAATTATTATTTTTTGGCAAATCATGAGAAGAATTTTCTTGTCTACCCATAAAGGTAAAAATAAATAAAATTAATTTAGTAGATCCCATTCCTTAACAATCTAAACAGCCACATGGGAGCGAGGTTTTACAATAGTGGGTCACCATCCTTTCCTAGTCAATTATTTATTTTGTCACTAATGGTTGTGATGGCGGGAGCAGTTAATACGTATCCTTTCATTATTAATTAGAAATTACAGATCAAACTTTGATAAATAGAGTTTTTTTTTTTTGTTAAAAAATGCTTCTAATTCAAGTTAGTCAAATTAAAAATCAAAAAAATAATTATTTATTTTGTACTAACTAATAAATGTGGTGGGGGACATGGAGTGATTAATATCCTTCGTTCATAATTAGATGTATCAATTTCGAGCTTTGATCAGAGTAGAGTTGTTTTGGATTGAAAACACTTTAGTCTTAAAGTGCTTTTTTGAACGAATCAAAATTAATCAGACTAAAAGCAAGGATCATACACCGAACGAGAACCTATTTTTTTTTTATTTCTTTAAATCCTTGAAACTTCCATATACTATGCTTATTTCTTAAGGAATATGAATCCTCTTTCTCTTTCTTTACGTAACTAATCACATGATTACAAATTATAAAGAATTGGGTTAATTTATTTAAACTAATAAAAAGAGACATTGTAATGATGTTATCATATAATTGAGTCAGAAACACATGTAATGATGGATACTGTTAGATCTGACCATATGGCTAGCTAATTAATTAAGGTGCTAAATAATATCCAAATATTTATGGTGGTCAAAGATTTCATGACATAATATTGCTCGATCTGTGAGTGTTTATCAGAAATAATTTCTTAATTTTCACAAGATAATAGTAAAAGTCGTGTTGCATATAATATCATTATTCTCAAATTCTTCTAAATATGTTATTATTGGTATCTGATCTGATGTATATGTTTGTAATTTGTTGCTATATAGAGATCAAATGTTATTTAGCTTATTTTTTAAGTTATATTAATCGAACTAAGTGAAGATCATTTTTTTTCAAAATTATTGATTTGGCCCGATTCCTATCGTGAACGAAAATAACTCCATTTATTATGAATACTTACTTTGTAATGATTTTATAGCGTAAAAAAATTATTATATTGTCACACATTAAAAGTAAAATATTTTAATTAAAAGGGACAAAGGACATTAATGATGAGAAAGTGGTTAAGTTACAAATTAATTATTCCATAGCTCATGCATGTTTGTAGTTAAACACATTTGACCAAAAGAAATTTTCTTGGTTAGAGAAATAGAAATACATAATTGAAGAAGATATGATTTTGAGGTGTTAAAAAATATTTTAGTCAAATCTCATTACGAATACTGAACATCGAGAGAAAAAAAGTTGATTAAACTACAAGCATGTAATAGTGGTGGGGTAGTGATACGGAAAGGAGAATAAGGAACAATTTATGAGGAAAAAAGGGTTGAAAATATTTTTTATTAATAAGGGAATCAAAAGTATATTTTAAGGTTTATTCCTAGTATTCTTATATTAAACAAAAATAGCGCAAAAAGATAAAGAATAATTTTCCGCTCGACGATTTCAAATAATAATAATTTATTATGGATCAATTATACATTAAAGTGAGAAGGTATATTTAGTAAACTATGATTTATTGATAAGAGAAATATTGTGTATGAAGACATATCAATATTCATTATTAATATAAATAAATTAATATAAGTGCGAATATTTTTTTTATTATCAATAAAATCCTTTAAATAAAATAGTTACTTGTTACACTCCTTCAATTTTCAAATCAAGTTTTAATTTTAGTTTTTAAATATAGGCAAGTTAATAATATATATATATATATTAACTGAAATGACAGTTAAAAGGGAACGATCGAAAAAGTATATAAAACAGCTTGAGTAGCTAAAATGTTTTGATTAATTCAGGTAATTAATATTAGTAATCTTGCTTTTTTTTCCCACGCCTTGTAGACAACACTAATTATAAGTTCATAAAAAAAAAACACTTTCAATTGTATGTCAAAACACTTATTATTTCCTTTACAAAGTATATGGAAGACTAATTATGCAACTTCATAATGCTCATACAGACATGTCCATTCTAAATAAATAAATAAATTATAAAGGGTCAAATTTGTTTTAAAAAAATTCATTTGGTGTCTGTTACTTGTGTTAGAGTTCAATTAAGTTTAAGTTTGCACATTGCAATATTCATTTTCGGAGGCGTTGTTTTCAACATGTTTTTTTTTTTAAAATTTCAAGGGCACAAACTCAAGAATTGATTAAGAATGGAGGAATTTCAACTATCTAATCGCTCGATCGATCGGATGTTGGTAATTAAAAGTCAATTTTGTTTATGTACTAGTATGTGATATTTTCTTGGATATATACATAATATAATAATTGATTTTTAAAAATTCGACTCACTCATTAAAAAAGTTGCTTAATAATATTAATTAAGTGGGTTATTTTACTTTAATTATATTCATTTACTCATAGAAAAATATTGAAAGACTTAGAAATATGTTGAGGTAAATAGTTAGATAAGAATAAATTTAGGGAAAAAAAAATCAGTTAATTTAGACCAAATTTTGAAAGGTTATTTTTTTTTATTGTGGACCAGAGGAAAAGTTCTTATATATTTTTTGAAATAGGAAAATATATTTTTTTATGGAAAAACTATTGGACAATAAAAGTATATTAATATTACCGTATAGTAGCAATTATGTGGATGGATTTTGTAGATTTACTCTTGCTAAAAAGGGGAAAATATTTAGGAATTGAAAAATGTCATAATGAAAGGGGGACCTTATGATTTTTCTGTAATTATTCGTATTAAGTCTTGCCTTTGGCATGAAAACTATTGTCAATTCCTTTATGGATACGGCATATTTTTTTCGCATGTCTGAACCATCTCAGTCTCATTTCCTGCATATTGTCCTCCCGAGGGCCATTTTCAGCTTGTTTTGAATATTTTAATCCTAATCTTATCTCTCATGGTATGTCCACCTCAACATATCTTCATCTTTGCCACTCACATCTTCACGATATGAGAATTTTGACAGGGCAACACTCAGGCCTCATTTGTTTTCATTAAGATTAAGACCTCTGAATCTGAATACACGTCTGAATATTAAGATTTGCATTAAGAGCTAGGTGTCTAGATCTGAATACACATCTGAATATTAAGATGTGGTCTCCAAATCTGAACACTGAATGATTATTGTTTGTTTCAATATCTGAATGTGCATATGAAATCAAACATTATATTAATAAAATGTTACAAAAAAATCATTTCAACAAAAAATATTACTTTTTGATTTAAAAAAATCATAATCATCAAGCATAACATAAAAAAATCACGAATAAAAAATACTTTATAGGCACAATATAATATCAAAAAGTTCAATAAGTATGATAGATACTAGTTGAAAAATAATAAATAAGGTATCACATTATCAGCGCCTAACTTATATTTTGGCTAATTAGATAAACTAAATAATTCTTATCTTTTTTCTAATAACCTTAATCCAATTCTCTTAACTTGTGAACCTCTAACGTCATTCATGTTTTTTTTAGCGGACACTTTCACAAAATATACTAACACATGTACTGTATAATGACTCTTCTCATCCAAGTTCATCTAATTTTTCCATATATTCTTCAAATGTAGGTGCACTATTTTTTTAATTAATAACTCCAGAGCAGTAATCATCTTCTCATCAATTTCCAATTCAGACGAATAAGTCTTTATTCTTCCCCAAAACTTTTTTTCCCCAGCTGAAACTAAGATTGGGATGTAGAATTATTAGGAGCTCCATTATTTTTGTCACCAACTAGTTCAACAATAATAATATATCAAAGAGTCTCAATAAAATTATTGGCCCAAGACAAAATTCTAATAAGAGACCTCAAATATGTATACATAGTTATTATTTTTAATTATAACTTATTAAATAAGTCTAAATGGTGTTAAGACTCTCCTGCAGATCTGATTCGTTCAAACCTTTTCAGGTCCATTAAGAGGCTTTTTGAAAAAAGAAACAAATGGACTTAATGAGCTGAATCATTCAGATTCATACCTAAAAACCAAACACATTTAATGGATTGAATCTGAATGATTAAGATTCAGACCTCCATTAAGTGCAAACAAATGTGGCCTCAGCCTCATTAAGCATAATCGATGCCATTATCACCTAATGACTTTGCTTTTGTATAGTCTATTGATTAGAAGAGATTAGGTATTCAAGCTATTAATGTGAGGTGGATTCAGAAAAAAGATGATTCTAGTTATAATTTTGAAACTATATATGTATATACTTCACGTTTTATTACTTACCACTTTATCATAATATTTCAACGATGTATTTTAATGGTAAATAAATGTCATGTATAAACTCCATAACGTACCCGTTGCTACCTACAACTGTGCCACAGCTGTAATGCATCTCTTTCAATGACAGATCATAAAAAGATTTAATGATATAAAAGCAAAAGTTAGAAAATACTAAAAACCCTTTCTACTATTTAATTTTATTTAATTTTAGTAGTACTTTTTTTGGTCCCCCTTCTAGTGAGCAGATGGAAAATAAAAATAAAAATTGTTATGAGTTGCAAACAAAATATGGAAAAAGTGTACATAATATTGGGCCATATATGAGGGACATTTATATAAATATTAATTGGAATTTTATTTGACTAGATTTTGTAATTGAGTAGACCCACCATAGGTGAAAGGCTCCTTCTAAGAAGGTTTTTGATAAATAGAAAGAATCTGGTCCTACGCTTTCTTATATGATTTTGGCAATCCCTCTTCTTCCCCCTTCCTTCCCTTTCTTAAGTTAGCTTTAATGATTGAGTTTGAATCACGTTCTATTTAATATGGTATTAGAGTTAGACCTTTCAATGTGGATCTCTGGATAGATTGTCCGTACTCTGCAGTGACCAAACAATGTCTAGCTAGGCATGCACGTCTTGGGAATCAGATTCAAACGTATAGAGGTTACTGAATGGAAAGAATTCCGTATTGGAGATCGATCATGGACTTCCTTATATGATTTTGAGAAATCCTCTCTCTTAAATTAGTTTTAAGGTTAAGTGAAACTCACTATCTATTTAATAATAATTCATTCTCCGTATAAATTAAAATTCGAAATTCAAATCTTTTGATTAAGGATACGAAGATGCGATAGAAAACTTTTGGACAAAATATGTGGAAAATTTAAAATCTTAAAATTAGAAATTGCAAAGACTAGTAATTAGAAATATCAGATTGTTTTTTTTTTCTTTTTAATTCTTGATAAATTAATATTCAAAAAATTGATTCCGACTTGATAACCATGTGAGCCCCAAACTTAATAATCCAGATATAAATTGTTCTTGAGGTGATTGTCAAATGTCAAATCAGAATTTTAACTTTATAAATTCTAAATTTTAAACTAACAACTTCAAATAATTATAACTAAATTATAAATTTAATAATTTTATAAATTTTTTGTAAATTTCCTAAGCAAAAACTACTAATTCAATCGAATTGTCCCGCATCTGAAGTTTTAACTTCACCCCACTCTATCAAATGTCAAATTAAAATTTCAATTTTATGAATTCTAAATTTTAAATCGGATATTTCAAATAATTTTAATTAAATTATAAATTTATAAAAAATTTCATAAATGTCCTAAGCAAAAACTATCAATTCAATCGAATCAGGTCCTATCTGAACTTTTAACTCCGCTCCCACTTACTGCTAAATTAACTTGTCCACTAAAGAAACATCAAAGAGCAACATTGCAGGCTTTGCTGGATAGGCCCCTGCTAATGAAATATCTCATCTAACAGGTGTTTGGAATTATTATAAATCGATGATTATTTATATTTTACTTTATTGCATTAAATTTATTCTAACTTATACTGTAATAAAGTATCACAAAATTTACTAAATTAATTTTTATAATAAGTATATAAACTTATATGAAAAGGGTAATTTAAACACTTTAATTTAAACTAAAAAATTTCACCATCATCATCAGTGTCAGTCTAGCTCAAAAATAATAAATTAAAATAAAATGAGAAAAACATGCGTCGGAGTTTGCGTACATAGCCAAATTAACATTGGTTACGATATTTCAAGAGAGTAATAATTTCACTTTAAACAAAAATGATAGGTTGTTTAGAAAGTTAAAGATGCGCAAAATATTTTTTTGAATAAGTTTAGGTATCAACTTAAGTTTTTTACCTAATCATGATTAGTATGTTTCACTACCTAATTACCAATAGTTTATGTTAGGTTTATATGTATTCATATTTTCTAAAATCAGTTCAAATATAATATACTTTCTAATGCAAGAACTTAGAAAACACGTTTCTATAAATTGAAGGATTTGTCGGATATTATCTCATGTAGAACGTATATGTTTATTATTCAATTTTATACAAGTAAAGTTGAAGGTCACAGATATCAATTTAAAGAGCACGTTTATATATTATACTTATAAAACTCACGCACGACATCAATAATTACTTGTATTTTTTTTCTTTTCAAAATGTACAAAATTAAACAAACCAAAGCTAGTGGTATTGGTAGTTCCACGATTTATCTTTTGTTGTGCCAACAACCTCAAAGAAATTTGAGCAAGTGTTGTGAGAATGTCTTTAATTAGCTATTTCTTGGTGAGACATTAATTCAATGGCCCAACAATGTATTTTCATCTCAAAATTGATTAAAGCAACTCCTATTAACTTTTCAACTTGACAATAGGATGGTGTGGTGGGACTATCATGTGTCCTTTTGCACTAATTTAATTAATTGTCCTTTGGTGAACAACTTCCTAATTGTGTCCATGTGACTTTGAGAGGTTCTCTGGTTTGGGATAAGATTTATATATATATATATATATATATATCTCTCTCTATATATATATATATTTAGATTTTACTTATGAATAACGGTGATAAAATTAGCTCATAAAATCATGACCTATCCACTCTGTTTAAATTTGAATGGATTAATCGTTCATTTTATTAACTAGATTTATTTTAACTCGGTTAATTCAACCTTTTTAAAAATTGGATTGATATGCATAAGGCATCGAGATTGACTCATGAGAATCTGTCTAAATATTTTTTTAAAAGATACTTTGTTTTATTTTATATAGTCATAAAATAAGGGGGGGGGGGGGGGGGGGGGGGGTTTTTTG
>NW_006239128.1:484605-590007 GCF_000226075.1 Solanum tuberosum
GGATTTATTAGGTACTCAAACAAATTATGAGAAATCAAATTTTGAATATAGAACTTGAAAGGCATTGGGCGGGTTGGACTATAACCTAATTTTTAGCTCATTTTAGCCCAACCTGCTTCAACACCCATAGCATTAAAACAGATCAAATAATCAATGACTCACTCATTTATTAACAAAACTCATTTTAACATTCTTAAATTAAGCCCAACCTATCCATATAACACCCTTACAACCTTAGTTGTGAAACTACGCCGCTTATTAATGATGAGTGGTAAATTGAAAGCAAACTAAACCTATTACATTAAAAAAGTAGATCATTGGGCTATGTTTTATTTTTTAACTTAACTATACAATTAAATGATATTGAAAATATTTTTCATCTCCTTTCAAGCCTTCAAAGTCCAAGCATAACGATGTAATTATCAGGGGCACACTCTACTACTAACGTCAATTTTCTAATTGTTTTCGTATTTCCTTACACTAAGTTGTGATCAAAATTAAATAATTTATGCTATTTCAACAAGCATTTAATAGGGAAAATAAAGTTTTAAAACCAAGATGACCCAATTGCTTACTTGCAATGCACAATTAATGTTGCAAATGTGGTCCTTCAATTTGTTGCTCACTTACTTTGAGTGAAAAAAGAAATTTACAAAGGATCAGATTGAATATATACTTCTACAAAAATGACATCTTTTTATAATTGAATTTCTTTTATATCCTTAGGATATGAATTTAAAGCCACGGAAATATGAGAATTTTTACTTAGAGACACAATATTAAAAGCTTAATTACTACTATTAGGAATGTTTGCACTTAATTACCTAAGTTGGTAAGATTTTTCAAACTAGATAATGCTAATTATATGGAAAAACTACAGAAAATGGCAAACTACATTTTATATTAAAATAATATAGATATAGTATGGATATATTTAACTAATAAATAGCAAATAACATTTCACACGCATAAAAAAATAAAATTCACTTTTCTCTATCCTAGTTCCACTTTTTCAGCCTTCATTCATTATCCCCAAATCACCTTCATTGGGGATAATGAATGAAGGCTGAAAAAGTGGAACTAGGAAAGAAAAAAGCGTGAAAAGTGGATTTTTTTTTATGCGTATGAAATGTTATTTGCTAATTAAATATATTCATAAAGTATACTATAGCTATATTATTTTAATATAAAGTGTAGTTTGCCATTTTCTATAGTTTTTCCTTATTTTTAGGGAAAATGCATAAGTACCTCCAACCTATGCCCGAAACCCCAGAGACACACTTATAATATACTAAGGTCCTATTACCCCCTTGAACTTATTTTATAAATAATTTTCTATCCCTTTTCGGCCTACGTGGCACTATCTAACCGGATAACTTGAAAAAATTGTCAACACGCGCTGGGCCCAGAAAATAGTACCACGTAGGCCGAAAAGGGATAGAAAATTATTTATAAAATAAGTTCCGAGGATAATAGGACCTTAGTATAGTATAAATGTATCTCTGAAATTTCGAACATAGGTTGGGGTACTTATGCATTTTCCCTTATTTTTACCTTACACAAAATAGTTGAAGAATTGTGGTCCAATATATTCATAAACCTCCAGTTCAGCTAAAGTTGTAACAGGCATATTAGAGTTGTGTCCACTAAATATTAATTCTATACGACTTAGATGAACATGCATGTTACAGTGCATTAATTACTTGCTGAATGAACTGAACAGGTATTTTCTTCATAATATTCTAAGGCCTCATATATTTACATTTAATCATTCAAATTTTAACTATCGTAATTGCCGTCCACCAACACTAACCACCATTTACAATCATTATCACAAACTACCACAATAACCATGAATCACCTTCTTTAGTCACCACGTGATAAATCGGCAACCACATTCATTATTCACGACCATTGTTAGCTATTACCATCATCCTTCACAACTATCAACCGCCATCACCAACTACTAGCATCAATCTCTACTCTCAATGACCATCACCACGAGCTACTAACACACCTCACCATTAGCCAACATTATCTTGACCGACATCTACAACCACCATTGCTAGCCATTACCTAATCTCTTCATTATTACCCCTACATAGAAACTGTGCCTGAAGGTGCCATGCTTATGATGGAGGGAACTAGGCCCTTGTAAAGAGAGAAGAAGGTCCCTCAGCGCGAATCATGCCACTGAAAGCACCAACTGAGCCTCCCAATGATGCTACATTCCAATCCTAATATAGAATATTGACATGTTCCAAGAAAAACATGATAGGATCATCGTTGAATGGTTAGAACTTGAGATAGTTCTTTGAATATAGCCATAAAGAAGAGAGCCAAAGACTAGTATTTTGCATACTACAGGACTCGCAAATATATAAAGGATAGAGCTCTATTACCCAACTCATCGAAATACTTAAACTGATCAAATTTAGCTTAAGTCATTACAGATAAACTGAATCATCAATAGCAATTCCCACAGCTTCTTCATTAGACAGTGTCCAGCAATTATGCTAGCGGCTTTTTAAAGATTTATTAAGCCCCCAGACCATATTCTCTAAACTTTGTTAGTTCTGCTGAGTCCATTCAAATCAGTGACATAGAGTCAAAGCAATCAGCATGACGATGTAGGAAAATCGAGAAACTTTTGTATGATTAAGCAGTAGGTGCCACTTAAAGAAAATAAGTTGTCAAGCTAAGCAGTCTGAAAATGTCAATGGGTAAAGTAAATTTTAAAAAACCAGTATCAACTTGCATTATTTTTCAAGCACACAATCTAGGCAATCTAAGAGCTAGTTTCACCATAGAACACACCATATAACACGACAAGAAAGATAAGTTCCGCGTCTAGAACCAACTTGCATAGCAACTTTAACTTCTCTCCTTTGATTTAGTAGTGCAGATACAGATACAAATATATATATATATATATATAACACAACAGAGTTCAACTTGTTATGCTTTTCAAAAAGAACTCAAGAAGCAAAAATACTGAAAAATGTTAAAATATCACTCACAATTCCATAGGCATGCAGAGCACAGTGGCTGCACTTCCTGCGGCAGCACCAGCAACAAATCTTTCGAGATTAGTTGCTTCCTCATTATCAGTTAATTAACGAAGATAGTCCCTTTATTTTTCATAAGAATAGAAGTTGATAGACTTAAACGGAGCTATGCGTAGAACATTGATATTATGGAACCAGCAACAGATACATATAGATATTATGGATTCATATAGCTGACCCCAACTAGTTGTGTCTAAGTTGATTGATACAAAAAGGTATTTCATATTGATTGATAGACAGCAATACAGAATCATACCAACAAAAGCGACGACTAGGCCTTTATCACAATATTCCTGTTCTGTTCTATTTAGTTCACCTCTTAAAATAGAATAATAATCAGTAATGCATTTAATCAACAAATTCAAGTACATATAAGAAGATAATTTAACAAAAGTGATCTCCTTTAAACAAAGAGGATTAACATACTAACCGCTCCTCGCGACAAAAGATTCAAATTTTTGGTTCTCGATTTGAAATATCAACTGTGCCAACGCGTTCATTTTCTGGTAAAATAGACCAATTTGGAGACTGCACTGCCCTTAACCACTTAAAATCATCTACATTCGACCAATTACCTGTCTCTTCACCAAGATTAGCTTCCTCAAGATCCTTCTCAATCCCTTCATACTTTAAGCAATACGGTGCAAACCTTACACCATCACTGTCCTCGATTATCGGCCTACTCCTCGCTCGAAGATAAAAATCACATCTTTTAGCTTGATGAATCCGAATCTGATGCGATGCCATAACAAACACACAATTTGTCACTTCTTCAATCAACACTGACCCAAAAACAGGTCCAACATATACCTTACAATCAATCAGTTTATGCACAAACAATGCCCTCACATTCCCCATTAATCTCACATCACAGCCCTTTAAATCCGATAAAACGAATTCCCTAATCTCTTCATCATTACCCCTACCGAATTCCTTCACTAATACCTCATTTTCTTTGCCCCTAAACCCTGGCGAATCCAAAACCATTAACACTGAATCCTTTGATTCCACATTTGGAACTTCTGATACGATGTCGTTTTGCGTTGTGATTTTCTTCGTTGATTTGTTTTTGAAAGAGAATTTCTTCCTTGGGATTACTTCGCCCGTAACCTGTTCAACTAATTGTTTTAGATCGGTTATAGTTTTGAGGCATGTACGGACTTCGTAGGATGGTAGGGAAAAGGAGTTTTCAGCGACGAGTTTTTCGAGATCTGCGATGGATATTGAGACGTCGTCGAGTTCGGATTTAAGAGTCGGGTTGGAATGCGGGTCGGGCGTTTGACGGATGCGAGAGAGTGTGGATTCAATGGAGTTTTTGGATTCGGAGAAACGAGAAAGAAAGGAACTTGTGGAGATGAACGTAGAGTTCGATTCTGAATTGGGTTTGCGAGCCAAACGTGATTGGTGTGAGTTCGAAAGGCGTTCGATCATCGCCGCATGCTTCCGTTGGAGAGCGGAATCCGACGCCTCGGCGGCGGCGGTGTTCGGGAGATTATCGTCTTCTTCCATAGATGAAGAAATTGCACAGTACTTTGCTCGGAGCTCCACTTGACTGAAAAGTTAAAATTATATAAGTCTAATGAACTGCTGGTTTAGAGTTTAGACAAATTGCAGTTTGGTCTCCCTAATATTTGGGAATTAGAGCTCTACACCCTTTTGGCGCTTAAAATATTAGGTGTTTAAAAATATAAATTCGAAACTTATAATCTCAAACTTGTCATAGGCGGAGTTAGGTAAGATGGAAGGGGCTCATTCGAACTTTTTTGAAACGAGAATAAGATTCAAATTTGGAAGTGTAATAAGTTGGAGAAAAATAACTTCCAGCCAAACTTTCTATAGGTTGGTTAAATGTAATTTTGCGATAAGGGATGTAATCAAATTTTACATCTACCTTTGTTGGAGGAGGGGGGTAGAGAAGCCATTTCCAATAGACCACTCGCGGCTCGAAAGCACCCAATCCAGAAAACGATTAATGGAAATAGAGTTGACGGGAATTTAAAATAAACATAGGCCAAAAGCGCCACCACGACCATTTCATTTGTCAGCCATACAGCAACTTTACAAAATGAGCACCTTCCCAGTCCGCAATTTTCAAGCACAAAATGCTTCTTTTTTTTCATCCCCAAGTTTAGTGTACATGCATTCTTATATCTTATATGTATGTCATAAATAAACCGCGAAAAAGAAGAAACAGAAAAACCATACAAGTTTCAGCTCGAGCCTTCAACTTCAGCTGGCAATCCAATATTTAGCATATACATCGGTCATCATCCCAATTGACGGGCTTGGTCCTTCCAAAAAGAGTTATCTAATTTCGTGTTCTGTTATCCAAAACCCACTTGAGCAGAACTACGTTGAGAATTTCTTTGGCTTGTGGCTAGGCTGGATAATTTGCCAGCTTTCTCTAGTCCACTTTTGATCCAAGCAATGTTGTTCAAATCTGTGGCCATAGAAGCTAACTCATGGCTGAGGAGAGGAGGATGTTCCTCGTAATCAACAAACTCGGGACCCAACAATGAACTTTTGGAGGTGCTCTTGGTGGTAGCTGCACAGCATCCATGGCCACACCCCTGAGGAACTATGGTTTCACCAGATACACCTTCAAGAAGTTTGCATATATCAAAGTCTGGTGAGAATGTGTGGATCAGAGGCCCCTGCATTGGCACTATTCTTGAAGTTACAGAAGGGTTATAAACATTAAATGCGCCAATTTTCTCAGTTGGATGAGAAGCAGGTGGATCACTGTTTCCCATAGATGTAGGACGACTTCTTTCAAAAGCGAAGTGTGGAGTTTTCTCAGGAATACCACACGTCCCATATATTTGATCTTTGTCTTCAGACTGGCTGGTCATGCACTCAGTACGACTAACTTCTTGCATTTCGAGGGGCTTAATTTGGTTAACATCTTCACGTGACATAGTTTCTTCAGATAATGCCCTGGCTTTGTAAATGCTACTATCATCTAACATCATGCTGCATACTGGTTTAACCCTCCATAGCCCTGCAAATCGACGCCTTAGTGTAGAGTTCCAGTGGTTCTTAATTGCATTGTCTGTTCTACCAGGGAGCAATTTTGCAATTGCGGCCCATTTATTTCCATGGACGGCATGCGCATTAATTATAATGTGGTCTTCTTCATCTGCAGCAAAGAAAGCTTTGATTAGGCTTCAGGGAAGAATATGGTCATGACTCATTAAAATAACATGGATTGAGGAGATTCTTAATGCAAATGATTACACTTGCTTCTACTAAATTAAACTAAATATGAATAGAAGTCCCAAAACCAAGATAATTTGACTATAAAACAAATTCACAGAAAGAAAAACTCGCAAGCATTATTTTAACTGTATAATCTACCGCCTTTTAAGGAAAATGCACTTGCTCAGTGGGACAGAACTGTGATGTGCTGCTGAAATGAAACATCACAATATTCATACTTCAGTGTAAAGTTTATGCATCAAATCAAGAGTTTAATGTAAAGTTCTAAGTTTCATTAAGCATTGCAAGACTAAAAGTAAAACAAACTACAAGAGCAGCTTTGGTTAATAAAAGTAATAAATAGACATCCATGAAAAGTAATACAAGCTACATGAATGACGAGCAGCTTTGGTCACTAAAAATGATAATACAATTATGCCTAGATATATCCATTTGTACTCTTTGCATCACCAAGCACTCGTTAAATGAGCAAATCATGCATCATCACGTAACTCCGCCAGTGGGAGCTTGCTCCTTTGCCGGCCCTAAATCTTGATAAAGAGAGAAGGTGAATGAACATCATAAAACTAGTCATTTTACGATGAATCCTCCTTCCTCACAATACAAAATATATAGTGAGAACGATGCAAAATAAATAGCGAAGGATTCACATAGCGAACACCACAACTGACTTGGGATTAAAGTTTAGTATGTTCTATGCATCACCTATGTCGTCATCTGGCCACTTAAATAGCTACTAGACCATCCTCATATCTTCTTGCCGTTCAACAATGTAGTGGTTCCATCCATGCACAGAGCAACTAGCAATAGCAAGAACTACCATGCAAAGAACAACTCAGCAAAAGGACATTTTTAGATGCTTTAGAAAATTATTAACAAAGAAGATTATCTCTAACATTGTCAGTGGCAGACTAGGTAGAAACCACATTTCCATTAACCTTCAGCAAATGGTAACACCAAAGTGACACAAGGTGAACTGTGAACTTCACTAAAGTTGATGCCTAAAGCTAAGTGCAACTAGAGACAAGTATATTTCATGTTTCCAAATTGCATGTTCATCTTGTAGAAAGAGGTAGAGACAGAGTAAGCAATTACTCTTGACAACATTTGATAAAGAAGCAATCTCAGCTAGAACAAATTCTTCCTCATCATGAAAAGAAATTGTTAATCATTTGCAAGCATTAGCAAGGTATGTTCACTTGAAGCAAATAACTCTTAAGGGAGGGAGTGAAGGGAGCTATGTCTGAGTTAAACTTGGAGATTGAAGACCTATTGTCTCTCGGGCATAGACACAAGTAACAAAGCAACTATAGGCCAATCTAAAATAACATATTCACCAGATGGCAAAGAAACCTAAATTGCACATAGTTAGACCTCGTGCACCATTCGTCAAGATTTTATTTCATTTACATTTATAATTACCATTCAATGATTTTTATACAGGGGATTCTAACAAATTGGGTGCTGAACATCTCTAATGACTCGAACATGACACTATATTACTTGGGTAATCTTTGCCGAGGACACAAGCATGCATCAGTAAACCACTGTAAGAAATCAGACTTTATAGTACTAGTCCTATACTAAGGAGGCACTAAATCTCGAAATTCTAGAATGCAACACTAAGCTACCAGAGGGGCTATCAGCCAAGGAGACGCCCGCAGTCGACACACATGTTTTTTTCTCTCTCTCAGGTTTGTGTGTTTGTAAAGGGAGGGCGTAGGGCATGTGAAATAGAAAACTTATATTGCTCGGACATCTTTCAAAAAGTATGCATTTTTGGAGGATCCAACACAGGTGCAGCAACATTTTCGGAGACTCTAAGCAACATAGATAAGAAAACACAGAAATATACCAAAGCAGAAGAATAAGTATATTCAATTGAAACTCAAATATATAAACACAATCCAATATAAGCACCAAAAAACCTCCCTTTTGCTAGCAAAAAATGTGCCCTAATAAAAGCCATCGAACAAAAAATTCAAAAATCCAAAAGCACTTCAAAACAAAAAAGGATAAAATAACAGCATATTATGTATCTATACAAAACTAAACAAACTCAATAGAAAGCTAAACCAAAAGAAAGCCGAAGGTTTTACCAGTAAAAGGCTTGCGTTTAAGCACCGGATCAAGCTGATTACACCACCGAAGTCGGCACGATTTCCCAGAACGACCTGCAATCCCTTGCGCTATCATACTCCAATTCCTTGCACCGAACTTATTAACAAGTTCAGTCAGTATTCCATCTTCCTCCGGCGACCAGGGCTCTTTGACTCTTCCACTACTAACTGTACTTCCTCTTCCTCCGTGCAACATCGCATCACCGGCATCAACCAAAGTACATCCTCCGTCGCCGCCATCGCCGTCGCCGGCGGCGGCGTAACCGTTCTGCTCCGTCTTTTCATTCATCTTCTCTGCTTATTGTTATCAGGTCTTTTTCGGTTTGTATAGACAACAGTGCCTTTTTAACTGAAAAAGTTGTTCACATAAATTACGATTTTGTAAAATTCTTTATTTTAAATGACTTTGATATCCTCTTTTTAGTTTAGGTATATACTTCATTACTACGACGTCGTATTTCGTCATGTGTAGTAGGGGTATAATTGTAACATCACAAAGTCGGCTCTTTGAACTGCCTTGGTAACCACCTCATTTGGTTAATATTACTTCTAGTCCTTCATTTATCACTAAATGGTAATTTTTGTCCCTGTAATATTTTCTAAAGCATATATAACTTCGATTAATTGAAATGTACACTTTTGATCCTTTTACTTGTGAATGTTCGTCTCACCACTTAATTAATTACTCGTGTTTTATGTTAAGTTTGTAGTGTTACTTTATATTTAATGGTAATATAGTTCTAGATATAATTCTAACCAACTTAGTTTAATTGATTTTTAAAATATTGAAATCCAATAAAATAAAAAAGACGGGTTAGTTTGATTTTTTTTTTTATAACTAATTGATAATAATAATAATAAAACAACATAGACATAAAATAACAATTTCAAATGAGTATTAGAATTCAACAAATTACTTTTTACTATTAAAATTACATGTTTAAATTTCATAACTATAGAGATTCATTCACTCCACATGTCTAACAATTACGTAATTAATATACAACTTTAAATACAATGAACAATGAAAAAATCACCACATCACATATTCACAATTAGATAATACATTATAATTATTTATGAAAAAAAGTAATACATTATCATATATGCTTTTAGGGTTGTTCATGGTTATGGTTAAAAAATCAAACCGAACCGCAATCTGAACCAAATCGATTAAAAAAACCGATATTTGATTGGGTTTGGTTAGGTTTGGTTTAAAATTTTGAAAACCGATATTATTTGGTTTGGTTTTGGTTTTACTAAAAAAATCGCAAAAATAATCAAACCAAACCGATAAATTAGATATATAAATTTTATAATTATTTATATATTATTCATAAAATATTGAATTTTTATTAACTTAAGTCTTTAACTTTACAATTTCCTCAAGCTCAACACTTTAGCCCAACTATAATAATCTTAAGTCCAAGTCCATTAAAATCCATTTTAGTCTTTACCTACCCTACTTCACATAAAATAGTCACACTTTCTCTTAATTGAAACACTTTGTTCGTGTAATGATAACTCTAGTATTGCTTAATTGCTTAATTGAACCGAAAATAGCTTTTATGTGGATTGTTCATGTGCTAGATGTTTGTGTCTATTGACGTAAGTCCTAAAAAAATTACTATAACTTTCAAACCGGATAAACCAGAAAAACTAAGCCAAACCGAATCAAATCGACAATAACCAAACGGACGGTTATTTTTTTTCATTTGGTTTTAGAAATTTAAAAAATCGACTAGATTGATTTGGTTTTGATTTTAATCAATAACCGATCCAAATCGAACCACGAACACTCCTATATGCTTTGCTGCCAAAAGAAAGAAAATAAATGTCCAGAAAAAGCATTTTTGTCTTTTGAGATAATTGGAAACCTACCACTTATAAACACATGTCATGTTTAAGAATGCTATATATGATCCCAACTTTGACAACTCTTGCCCCATATTATTGAATTAGTACTTTAGTAATAACAACGTAACACATGAAAAAAAGTTTATGAGTACTTGAGTTTATTGTATGTATACCTTTTATTTACTATTTGACTTATAGGAGCTCCAAGCATCACATACGAAGATTAAAATTTCAAAGTTATGAATGATCGCAAAAGAGAGCTCCAAATAATTAAAAGAGGGAAAGCTATGAGTGCTATTCAATACTTATCTTTTCTTTTTTTCTAATTGCCTATGTAAATCTATTAAATATAATGGAAGTCAATAGGTGCTTGACTTTTATATATATAATGTGTAAAATGTGTATATATAAATAATGTGTGCATACATTATTTATATAGTATATATAGTATTTATGGTTAATGGAGAGGCGATTGTATCTTCAATGTATAATCTATACTCGGTGAGTATACATCGAATATCTAATAAATATATACATTATATACAATAATGGTGGGGGAAAGAAAGTGTATAATAAGTGTATACAATGAGTGATCGATTTTGTAACGATGAAGAGGAAAGTAGAAATGGTGGATCCTAGCGCG
Organism: Solanum tuberosum; assembly: GCF_000226075.1. NCBI lineage: Eukaryota > Viridiplantae > Streptophyta > Magnoliopsida > Solanales > Solanaceae > Solanum > Solanum tuberosum. The sequence goes on from NW_006239128.1 coordinate 495,513, forward strand.
ATAATTATATTATTTTTCGATCTTGACGGCTAGGAAAGTAGGAGCAATATTGATCTGATTTTTTTAGTTAGTACATGTTATTATTTTATGGCTAAAAGTAGTGAGTTTGGAAATTTTGTTACTTTTTGGTCGAATGACTAATTATGTAACAGATTCGTATCTAGTGTTTATATCAAAGACTCAAGTCAAATACGGCAAGATATAAAATAGGTGAAACAAAGGCTTATTGAAAATTTCTTTTCAATCAAACATGAAAAGAATAGAAACTATTTTCAATTTCTATAGAAAATTGAAAGAAATTTTTGGAAGTATTGAAGAAGTTTTGGGTAAAACCAATATTAATGTGCTAACGTGCTTAACACCTTTTTTAAATATTGAATACGTTATAAGTATATACTTTTCAAGATCAACCTTTTTATTTTATTTTACAAGTATAAACCTTCAAGGTATACCTAGATATTAGAATAGGACAGGTAGGAAATTATAGTCACTCCATGAATAAGTCCAATGGAAGATGAACAAGTGTAAAAAGTAATAATAATATTCCTTGCCTGTGTGCCACTTTTCGTTTTTCGATATTCAAATTATGTAAATTTTAATTAATATTTCAAAATATATTTTTTCATCATATTAATATGAAAAGAACTGCAATTTATAAGCAGTACTTTTCTTATAGTTTTATAATATCAAAATTTGATTTTAAATTATTTAGTTGATCTAATCTAATTTAGCTGTAAAGTTAAAGTCAATTGACTCTCACAAAAATGAAAAAATGACACATGAGTTGAAACGGAAGATTTTTTTTTTCACCTACGCAATACAATAGGAAAACCTTCAAATCTATGCATGAAAACCAAAATAATTATTCATGAAACATTTCATTGTCTTGTACATATGAAGCCCATATCATCAATTTCTTATATATTAGTCTTTATGTATAAAAATAATAATCTCTTATAAAAAGATTATAAAGCTTAAAAAATGTAAATAATCAACAAAATCAATTTTCACGTATATTATATACATATTTTGTATAAGTATAAACTATTTATATACTTTATATATTTTATAAACTAGTTAGTCGAAGTTTTTAGAATTGTAATTATTCTATAAGTATTTAATTAGAGAGTATCATCCATAGGAAGATCACTATGAGATTTGCAGAATAAAATCCTCTCTTCAAATTTCTTAACTACAAAATGAAATCCTTGTAGATATGTTGTGGGTTGGCATATATTGATATTTACAGATGGATAAGTTTATAATATTCATCCTTATCATTGCAAAAATATTATATTATTATAGCCAAAAAAATAAAATAAGATGAAACAGTAGTTCCACTTAGGAGTGTATATATATGCATTTGGAATAATTTTTTTAAAATAAAATAAAAATTCAATCAAATTATGTTCAACCACTTATTACAAGTACAAATAAGGTAGTTAGATAGGTTTATAAGCTGGTCAAATTAATTTATATGTATAGTTTGATTTATTTATATATATGGTAAATATTCGAAGTTATAAAATCAAACAAAAAGTATAAATTAATCATTCTCAATTTATAATTTTTTAGCTAATAAATTTAACTTGACCAATATTTTTATTATTTTATCCTTCATATTTTTTTTCTAATTCTCGAATGCCTTATAAATATACTTTTAAGTTAATTATTTTTTTGAAAATAAATTAAGTGTATGTTAGTCATTTTATCCAAAGAACAATTTATCAATATATTTTTTACCAAACACATCATGTGTTTATTATAAATTTTAACTTTTTTATCCAATTAAATAACTACACACCTAAAAATATTTATCAACATATAATACTTATCGATCTATTTACGATCAGCTGACCCAAGTTGACTCAAAATATTGTTTTTGTCCCTTTCCTATTTCAAGTCTTGGGCATAGCTTCAAGGGTAATTTCTTTGATTCACACTCCTATGGTGTCATTGCTTTTAAGCAAACAAAATCACCTTTTTTTTCTTTTTCTGTTTCAAATATCCTTCTACTTTGCTTGAGAATACTAAACAAATTAAAGGCTTAGCTACACTTACTTCAAAATAAATATGATTTTTGTTTTAAAAAAAGTATTTTATTTATTTTATCTGGACCATTGAATCAGAGCGAAACTAGAATTCTATTGTTACAAGTTCGATAGAACCAATAATTTTAATCAAAATTCTATATTTATAGTTAATTCCGAACCTAGTAAGCTTAAAATTCTAAAACTCAGAACACATAATTTCAAAATTCTAAATTCGCTTTTTCATTCAATTATTTTGTTTTAGGTTGGATACTAAGGGAGAGAAGAGAACACAAGGAAAAAGTACAATATTTTTTAAACCACAAGTTTTAAATTTTATTATTATTATTTAAATTCTATATTCAGTCAAATATCATAATATAATATAAATTGAAGTGGATGGATATATTGATTTCTTCTCCCCCAATAATTTTTCATTTTGTCCCCTTTGAATTTTTTCCTTCATTTCTTACCTTTTTATGCAAGAATAGGCTTTATATATTGTCTTTCAATTTAGGTAAGAAAGTGAAACTACACCCATAGTATAGGCCAAAAAAAGGAAATATGTCACTTCATGTTATGGTAAAATATCTAACTTTTGAAACACTAGTTTTCTTTGCAAGTGAAGTGAAATTGAGTACATTAAGTGAACTTGGCAAACACTTTGTTCTCATTGAAGAAACTACTTGAACAAGAAACTTTAGTTAATCTTGGGTTGTCTAAGAATTTATGAACTTGGATTATTACTTATAAGTTACTTATATATAGTATTATAGTTTAAACTATTTTAGTATGTTAAAAGTAAGGCTTAATACATAGTCAATTTCTTAAAGTGTCAATAAATTTTATTTTGATACTCGAAATATGGGTTGTTCGAATTAAATATCAGATCACATGGTAAAGTGTATTTTTACCAAGACACTTTTGTTTCAAATTTTGAAAAGATGTTTGTTTGCACATGTTTTCAAGTGGCCATATTAGCTAGTTGTTAATTAATGAAGTTATATCTATTGATTTTAGTTAGATGAACTATTAAAGGTCACTCAATTATTATTAGAAATCGAGGTAAAAAAAATTGTGCTATAAAATATAATTTTTGCACTCATTTCTCATCAAATTAGCTCATTAGGAAAACACATGTTGAGAAACAAATTTTCGCTAAGAAAATTTCCTGTGAAACACCATTATTTGTTCTTTCCTCATCAGTTCAATTGATATATCTGTGAAAATAATCGGTGAATATTTTCGATCTATCAATTACAATCAGATAGTCTTATTATTCCGTTAAGGTCTCAAAAGTTTGGGTGCTTAGAATAAAGACTTTATTAGCACCCTTTTAATTAGATATTGAAAGACAATTATTATTATTATTATTTTTGTTTATAATAAAATATAACAATATGAATTTATTGATTCTAATTAATTCCAAGTAGTTGGTGATAAATCTAATTTTTATTAATGTAAATCTCTACAAATCCTGTTAGTGTTGGCAATTACTAAAATGGATTGGATTCGTGTGTGAACGTGCATGACATGATTGAGGTCTTTTTTTAAGTCAATTTAAGTACCATAGTCTATAATAATTTTAATAGAGACGAATACAAAATATTAATACCAGATTCATCTAAATCGTAAAATATAAATTTATAAATGAAAATTACAATAAATAACAAATATAAACTAATAACTTGATTATTATTATTTTACGATTATGTTAAAAATCATAAATATTTATTCGATAATATAAATTTAAATTTTGAATCCGCCCTGCGACTAATTATAATCATAGTGCATAGGTGATTAGTGAAGGGTGGATAAATATTGAGAACAAGCCAAATCTCTATGCCTGTTAAACAGCAAACCATAAACATTATTAGAAAGGGAAAAATAAATTGGATTATGGAAAGATTTTATTAGCCTGTCATGTGTTAGTATAATTATTAATTATGATTGAAAAAAAGAAGAAGATGATGACAAATTTTAAATTAAAAGATTACATTATAAGTGTCTGATCGGATTGGTTAAGTTTGAAACCTACAACTATGTATGTTTCATCGTCTAGTAAGTGAGATAAAGATAATAATTTGGGAAAATTATATGAAATAACAAACTATTAATTCAAATTAAATGTTATAGTCATAGTTTATTTTAATTGTAATTCGCAGCAAACATCCCTTTTTTTGCCATCTGATTCAATATACAATTAGCTATTTTATACATTTCGGTATAAAATGCATGTGTGTTTGTATAAACCGAGAGAAAAGTGTATATACAAATACATATATTTTCATCATATATACTTATAATTATACAAATACAAATCTTATTATACAAATTACAATGTCTAAATGAATTTATACAAAACTAAACAATTTGTATAAAATTGGATGTTTGTAACGAATTATACAAATCAAAAACTACATAGCAAACATAAAATTTGTTATGGAGCGCAATTATGCAAACTATAGCTATACATACAAATATGATTTTTATGTTTGCTATATGTGAAAGTATTAATAATTTTCACTTTAACACAATACACCAAAAATGATCTTTAGCAATAATTAATTAACGATAATAACTTAATTGCCATTAAATATATTTTTTTAAGTGATAATTAACATTCTTCTGTAAATGTCTCTAAAGCCTATAACCACATTGAATTCACTGATAAATAACTAATGTCAATGGAAACTTTAACACTCTTTATTACTCCTTCCATTCCATATTAATTGAATTTTTGAGGCATTTTCCATTTTTCAAATTAACTTAATTGTTCATTTTTCAAGACTACTTTTAGAGTGTTTCTTCCTAATTTTATCATTCATTTGGATTTTCAATGTGATGACTTCAATAAATTTGACAATAATTAATAAGGGTAAAAATGGAAAACTATGTTCAATTTATGTCTTAATCTACTTTTTTTAAAGGGTGTGAAACACCTCAAAAATTCAATTAATATGGAATGGAGGGAGTAATATACATATTTATTGCCGTTAAAAAAATTATTTTGTTCTGATGATCCACTACACCAAAAACGATCATTGGCAACAATTAATTAACGACAATAACTTAATAGCCATTAAATATGCCCTTTTAGTAACATTTAACATTCTTTATAAATGTTCCTAAGCTCTATAGCAACATTCGATCCAATAACAATTAACTAATACCAATAAAGACTTTACCATTTACATATTTATTACCACTAAAAATTATTCCGCGATTCATATGATAGTTAAGCCGTGGAGTTAGGAATCCATTAAGGCGCAATCCACGCTTTCACAAAAAGAAAAACTCGTTAGTCTCCTAACTCAAATTCAGTCCTAACATATTTTTCAACCACTAGTCAAAAATATACAACAAAAAGTACATTATATAATTTTAAAAAAAAAAAAAAAACTCCAAACAGAAAAAAATAAACAAAAAAAATAAATTCGTGCTGTCACGACAATATTAGACAAAGAAATGCACGTTGTGTGTGGATGACTCCTCATTGGTCGGTTGGTTCTCTGTATTATTCAAAAAAAAAACTTTGTAATATAATTCCAATAATACATTACATACATTTGTGTTATTATTACTAACTTTCTCTCTTCTTTCTTCTATTCTTTCATATCCAAAATCTCCAATATTCATAAGCTCAAAGCTTATTTATTTCAAATTTGATATCGAGTTAACAAATGAGAACGTTGTGTCCCAATTTGGATAACGAAGATGGTCTGGAAACGGTACTTGAAGTACCGATTCCAGAAGAAATGTTTGTTAATTCATCACATAAGAATCATGTTAAGTCATGGCAAAATATGAAATCTTGGATTAAATCTCATAGTGGTAATCATCATCATCATCATCATGATAATTATTATTATAAATCAAGTGCTGTTTCAGTAATTGGTGGAAGAAATGCTGAGATTCAACTATTGCTTGGTGTTGTTGCTGCTCCATTGATTCCTCATCCTATTAAATGCAACAATCATTCTCTTAATAAGAAGATTAATGATCATCCTATTGTAAGTTCTTTTTACAATTCTCTCAACTTTCTTTGATACTGTATCTCTGTCTCAATTTATGTGACACTGGTCGGATTTTGAGAGTCAAATGATCAAAGAAAGACTTGTTTGAGTCTCGAAATACCAGAGGTGCCACGTATATTACTCAATAATCAAGAATATGTGTTAGTGTGATAGAGTTGATTTCTCATATGGTCACTCAATTAATAGTTATTATGTCAGAAAAGTCAGTTTCTTTGTTGAATAAAATTGAAAAAGATCAAGAAATTGTGACTTTCTGAGAAATAATAACTATTGGTTGAGGAACCATCCGAAAGATAAACAATATATCTACGAAACATTTTTTTTGTGTGTGTGTTCTAGGAAACTCCCTTTGTTTCAGTTCATGTGAGTTTAACTCGATAGATAATTTAAGTAAAAAAAGTGAAATTTTTGAGATGCTTGTGAACTCAAACATATCATAACATTTATAAGGATATATAGGTTTTACAGTAATCAAAGTTAAAAAAGGTGAAGTGTAAAGTTAATTATTTTTAAATATAAAAAGGATTAATAAGAAAATAGTTCACATACACTGAAACAGAAGAAAGATAAATAAGAAAATAGTGTTACATAAATTGAAACAGAAGAAACAGTAATATATTTTTGTGTGCCTTTAGATACAAGTTCTTGACTAGACAAGTAGATGAAACTTTGTTTTTAGTTATTTGTGTTTGGTGAGATTGCATATACTTGAACTAGTTTATTAGGTACTATTTGTGACCTCTTATCAACTCTAGGCTATTGTACTTAAACAAATGGAAATAAATTTACAATGAAATTTATGTATGGATTTGCTTATTGAGACAATGAAACCTAATTCGATCTTTATAGAGTTCTCGAGATACTTTATTTGTTCACTTAATCAATGGTTGATACATTTATACAGGAGGCTTCGATGGCAAAATATATAGTACAACAATATATAGCTGCCGCGGGAGGAGAACATGCTTTGAATTCAATCAATAGTATGTACGCGATGGGGAAGGTGAAGATGATGGCGTCTGAATTTATTGAAGGAGATGGTCTAGGATTGAACAATGGCAAAGTAATGAAGATCAAAACTGCGAAAAATGGGACAGGGGAAATGGGAGGATTTGTGTTGTGGCAAAAAAGACCTGATCTTTGGAGCATTGAGCTTGTAGTTTCAGGATGTAAAATCAGTGCTGGAAGTGATGGTAAGGTGTCTTGGAGACAAACTCCATGGCATCATTCTCACGCGTCTCGTGGCCCTGCTAGGCCTCTTCGTCGTTCCTTACAGGTACTTTTTTTCAATCTAGACAATAAGAATTGAACTCACACGTATCACAAACATATGGTCATGTCACACCTAATGTGGACCTAGGATGTCATTTTATCTTATCAATAAAATTGATTAGATAAGTGGTCCAATTGACAATTTGGTGAATATACACACATAGCCTTTGAAAGAAGTTGTTGCAAGAAGTCAACATTAATGTTATTTGGAGTCCTTCCTTTATTTTTATTTTTGTCAAAGTCTTACTTATCAAGAGGTCAGGTTGTGTGTCACATGACTCGAATAAACTTAAAATCTCATTCACAACTTGACCCTTTCAAGCAGAATTAGAGTCGGGATTTGAACCTTATGAGTTCTGGATTTTAGGACACAACCTCGAGTACTAGTAGTTAGGTTCAATTGACAATTTTGTGAATGTACACACTTCTTAGTCTTGTCACTTGTGTGTCACATGGCTCGAATAAACTCGAAATCTCATTCACAACTTGACCCCTTCAAGTTGTTCTATAGGGCAAGTTGATGCGAAAACTAACACGGATCCCAAAAAAAAAAAGTCAGCACCAGTAAAAATGACATTTACTCAACTATGAGCCACTAAATTGGAAAAACAAAGTAGTTGTTGAATGAATAATATGGTTCTCTATTTATGTGGATACTAGTTGTGAATTGGCCTAAACTGACACTTTCATTTACTTAATTATGTCATCAACATGTCACGTGTCTGTATCTGCTCTGATACCATGTTTTCAACAACGTCTGATTATGTTGATTGATCATGTTGACAGGGTCTTGATCCAAGGTCTACTGCTGATATGTTCTCCGATTCGATCTGCATAGGCGAAAAGCCAGTGCATGGTGAAGATTGCTTTGTACTAAAATTTGAAGCAGATCCCTCATCTCTAAAAGCAAGAAGTAGTAGCAATGTTGAAATTATGAGACATACTGTTTGGGGCTATTTTAGCCAAAGAACAGGACTATTAGTCCAACTTGAAGATTCACATCTTCTAAGACTAAAATCTCCAAAAGATGATGTCTTTTGGGAAACAACAATGGAGTCATTAATCCAAGAATATCGAACAATCGATGGTGTTAACATAGCACATGCTGGCAAGACATGTGTTTCCTTATTCAGATTCGGCGAAAACTCAGAAGGACATACAAGGACTAGGATGGAAGAAGTTTGGACAATTGAAGAAGTTGATTTTAACATAAAGGGACTATCTTTGGATTGTTTTTTACCACCTAGTGACTTGAAAAAAGATGATGATCAAGAAATTATTAGTGATGATGATGATATAAACAAGAATTCAAGGCTTGAATCCAAGAATATTATTCATCATGTTAATAATCCTAGATTTATAACTGCTATAAAAGGTGCAGCCAAAATTGTTGCTATTGATCAAGATTCAGAGGACTAGTATTGAGGCAGGGGAAGACTTGTAAATATGTCTATGTTGCTCTGACTCTTCAAAAATGTTCGACGTGTCATGTGTGCGTGTCTGATCCTCTAAAAGTACATTTTTGGAGAGTCTGATTAACATATAAGTAGATAAGTATTAATATTCTGTGATCATTTTTGTACATAGAGAATCATAGGATATGGTTTTTTTTTGTGTAAAGTGTTTTCATATATACATACACATCTAAGTAACTTTGGTTTGATAGTGAATTTACTAGGGTTGTATAATTGTATAATATACTTTGATAATATAAAGAATTTTTATGCTATCAATGTTATTTTACTTGATCGAGTAGGTTTTTCTTAATTAATTTCACTTATTATAGATCATTACATGTTATTATTACTCTTATGAAATCTTATGTGGACTATGGGTATATAAAAGCTGAACTGTATAGATCTACGACGTTGGTTACGAATTACAATTCATGTGAACCTAAGTAACTTTTGTTTAGACTCTACATATAAATAGAAATTCACTAAATATTCACATATATTTAACTGTGAATTCAATTATTATTATAATATTAACTTGAATCCGTTTATGATTATTTATATCTTGTAAAATGACTTTCATATCCCCTACACTTGTTTAAGTGGAAGGGTCTTCGATATTTCAAAGAGAAGTATTTAGTACGCTTTGGAGGATGTGATTTGTAGTTTAGATTCTTAATACGTTATAATGAAAAATGGTTATATTTGCTCCTTAATCATGTAAAATGAAATAGATTTGTCCTCCATTAATAGTTAGGTTAAATAAGCACTCATCTTTATAAGTCGGGATCAAATTTTCCCTTATTTTTAAATGATTTTAAACGAAGGGTAAAGTTTGAACTTTTCGCATAATTCATGGTCAATTTTAACTATTTCACATCGTTTAAAAGCAAATTTGATCATTCCCCCAATTTTTAGTTTTTCTTTTTTGGGTTTATCCTTTCTCTTTTTACCGCTATTGTTCAAGATTAGAACTATGTTAACAGATTGAAACAGCGAAATAATATTTAATAATATTATTTTAATGCATATGTATCTGCATAGAGATCTTTGTTAGAAAAAGTGATTTGGCGATAGAAATAATGGTGCAAACACAGAAAAGATATATTAAAAAAATCATAGCCACTTGGAGATTAATTTATTTTTATTAATAGTATCAAAGTTCGATTTCACTACCTACCTGCCTACCCCCTTTCCAATGAAAAAAAACAGAGATAATATTTCTTAACTCTATCAACTTGACAAATACTTTCATTTTAATTTATTTATTCTATTTTTCTTTATTTTATGTTACATGTTTAAGATTATAACATTAAAACATATTTTGATATATTCTATATATTTTTCTTTGAGAGAGAAGAATTGAAAACACGCCTTAAACTCAACATAAAATATTAGTTTTATCTCGAACTATTAACAACCTTTAAAATATTCATTTTTCTTTATTAACTGAACTTAAATACACCCTCAATTTTACAGCATAAGTGAAATACACTCCAAAATTCTCACAAAGTTAAGATGTGTCTTCAACACTTCTCTCGGCTTTTTATTAAGAGTTGCCATGCTTGTACAAGTGTTTGAAACCACTTGTTATGCCCAGTGGTGGAGCCAGAATTTTTAATAAGGGGGTTCAAAATCCGAAGGGGTAAAACATACGAACTAGTCGAAGGGGGTTCGACATTTATTATATACATCTAAAAAATAATTTTAACCATGTATATATAATAATATTTTTCGCCTATCAGGAGTGTATCTAAATTTAATTAATCAAATAAATGAGTGTCGTCAAAAGTGTCAATTATTTGGAAACGAAACTAATAATTAACTGCAAGAGTTTTTCAATACTTATCTTTGTATTTCATTACTTTTTTCCTATTTTGCTGAACTCTAGCTAGTCAACAAGTTCCAATTTTTTGTAAAACAAGATCACCATTATTGAAACTCTTAACATTAGCCTACCATGGATGAACAAGAATCACTTCCTCCTCATGTACTCATTTTCCCTTTACCATTACAAGGCCCTGTAAACTCAATGTTCAAACTTGCTGAACTCCTCTGTTTTTCAGGCTTACATATCACCATCCTTCTCACTGAAAACATTCACAATCGTCTCGTTCTTCACACTGATATAACTTCAAGATTTGATCAATGTCCTGGTTTTCAAATCAAGACGATATCGGATGGATTACCAGATGATCACCCTCGAGATGGAGGAAAGTTTATAGAGGTTTTTGACTCTTTGAGGACTAAAACAAAGACTCTGTTTAAAGATATGTTGACTTCTGATATGCTCTGTTTTGATCTTGATGGGAAAGAAAGACGACGAGTTAGTTGTATTATAGCTGATGGAGTTTGGGGATTTACTTGTGATGTTGCTGATGAGATTAGTGTACCTATTTTTTGTGTTCGGACTATTAGTCCGTGTTGTCTTTGGATCTTCTTTTGCCTTCCTAAACTCATTGAATCCGGAGAATATCCTTTCGAAGGTTAGTATATGATTGTTTGAACTTATTGAGCTTGAATAATGTAAATTTGTTATGAGTATAGTTAGTGTTGGGGTTGGGTTGGTTGATCGTCTTGAAAACGATTATTGTTATCTTATCCTGTCTGGTTTGTATCTAATCACGCTCTTGTTTGTGACTTTAAGTACTTTAGGGATGATGTTTGTAGTCGTATTAGTGCTTTGATGGGGAAATTTGTTAAGATTCGCTCATGATTCATGATATCATTGTTGTAGCTTAGGATTTGTGTAATTGCTAGAATTTTATGTCCGTTTATGTAAAGTTATTGATATTGAACTCATTTAGTATTGAGATTTTAGATTCAAAATTTAGTATTTGTTGAAATTTTAGTGATTTTTTTGAATGGATGGCCTTTTTGTTACTATGGCTCTTGGTCTCTTTTCGCCTTCTCTCACCGTTAATAGGTATGGTTGGTAACGAAGAAGGCCTAACTCGGTTGAAGTGTAATGATCTGTATGTTAAGATCCACTCATGATTCATGATATCATTCTTTTGCGTGTTGTAGCTTAGGATTTGTGTAATTGCCAGAATTTTATGCTCGTTTATGTAAAGTTATTGATACTGAACTCATTTAGTATTGAGATTTTAGATTCAAAATTTAGTATTTGTTGAAATTTTAGTGATTTTTTGAATGGATGGCCTTTTTGTTACTATGGCTCTTGGTCTCTTTTCGCCTTCTCACACCGTTAATAGGTATGGTTGGTAACGAAGAAGGCCTAACTCGATTGAAGTGTAATGATCTGTATGTTAAGATCCACTCATGATTTATGACAAATTTGTTTGTAGTCGTATTAGTGTTTTGATGGGAAATTTGTTAAGATCCACTTATAATTCATGTTATCATTCTTTTGCTTGTTGTAGCTTAGGATTTGTGTTATTGCTAGAACTTTATGTCCGTCTATGTAATGTTATTTGATATTGAACTTATTTACTATTGAAATTTAGTATTTGTTGAAATTTTAGTGATTTCTTAAATGGAATGGCAAATTTGTTACTATGGCTCTTGGTCTCTTTTCGCCTTCTCACACCGTTAATAGGTATGGTTGGTAACGAAGAAGGCCTAACTCGATTGAAGTGTAATGATCTGTATGTTAAGATCCACTCATGATTTATGACAAATTTGTTTGTAGTCGTATTAGTGTTTTGATGGGAAATTTGTTAAGATCCACTTATAATTCATGTTATCATTCTTTTGCTTGTTGTAGCTTAGGATTTGTGTTATTGCTAGAACTTTATGTCCGTCTATGTAATGTTATATTTGATATTGAACTTATTTACTATTGAAATTTAGTATTTGTTGAAATTTTAGTGATTTCTTAAATGGATAGTCTTTTTGTTACTATGGCTCTTGGTCTGTTTACGCCTTCTCACACCGTTATCAGGTATGGTTGGCAATGAAGAAGGCCTAACTCGGTTGAAGCGTAACGATCTATTATGCCACGTAATAGATTTCATTCTTCTACTCTTTTTCGAAAGTTGATTGGCATAAATATATTTGCATTATCAGTTGAGTACATGTTATGTTAATCTTGAAATTTATTCTACTTTTGAGATTTTAAGCTAGAATTACTAGACGCTAGTGCATATAGCATTCCACGTTCACACATGATTTGAAGAAAGGTCACACCCCAATGTGACGTAACATAGTTAGCAACATTTCGCCTATCCTAATTCAAGTATCAATAACTGATTCCACGGCTCGACTCTGTGACCTATAGATCATAACTTATGATTTCTCCAAGTTTACACAATCTTCTAATTCTTCAATTTCAATATCTACAGATGATAACTTGGATGAACCACTTAAAAGTGTTCCGGGAACTGAAACATTTCTCCGGCGACGTGATCTACCGAGCTTTTGCCGCTCCGGCGACTTAACAGATTCATATATCCAGCTCCTCAAAACAGAGGGTCAAGAAAATTCACGAGCTCATGGCTTAATACTCAACACATTCGAAGAATTAGATGAACCCATACTCAATCAATTGCGAACAATTTGCCCAAATCTCTATCCAATTGGACCGCTCCACGCGCATTTAAAGAAGAAACAAACTACATTGCGACCATCATCAAACAGTTTGTGGGCAGAAGACAGAACTTGCATCGATTGGCTAAACGATCAGCTACCCAATTCAGTAATTTACGTTAGTTTTGGGAGTATCGCGACAATGACGAATGATCAATTGATCGAATTTTGGTACGGATTGGTTAACAGTGGGCAGAAATTTTTGTGGGTAATCCGACCGGATTCCATCGCCGGAGAAGAATGGAGATCAAAGATTCCGGTGGATTTAGCGACGGGGACGAAAGAAAGGGGATATATAGTGGAGTGGGCTCCACAAGAAGAAGTATTGGCCCATCCCGCGGTAGGTGGGTTTTGGACTCATTGTGGATGGAATTCGATTCTCGAGAGTGTTTATGAGGGGAAGCCCATGATTTGTTGGCCTTATTTTTTTGACCAACAAGTGAATAGTAGATTTGTTGAAAAAGTTTGGGGAATTGGGCTTGACATGAAGGATACATGTGATAGAGAAATTGTTGAGAAAATGGTGAAGGATTTGATGGTATTGAGAAAAGAAGAGTTTTTGGGAAGAGCAAATCATATGTCTAAATTAGCTAAGAATTGTTTGATGGAAGGTGGATCATCTTACTCTAATTTCGATCGTCTCGTGAAGGATATTAAATCTTTAAGTGATAAGGTTTAAGCGTCGTTGAAATGACAGTTCGTTTCTTTTTCAAGGAGATAAAAGTTGTGCAACCCTTTAAGACATATAGAAGTTTCAATCGTTGTTAGAATCACAAGGAGATTTATTATGTTATGTACCTGACTTTCTCATCGAGTGTTGTTTTAGATCTTCTTATTCAAGAAGACACTTTAATCTTGCTTTTGAAATTGTACCTTTTGTTTTTATTTCCGTTGGGTTATACAAACATAGTGTGTGTTCTAGAAACAACAAATAAAATGATACTTGTATTATATTATCTATATTTATTGAAAGTCATCTAAATATTGAGAAATGAATTAAAAATGATTAGTTAATAATAAAGGTAAGCTAGGTATAAAATAGTGATTTAACTCTTAGATTTATAAAATTAGACAAATAAATATGGATATTTATTTTGTTTAGTGGATGGAGGAATTAATCCATATGCTTGTATGCAGAGGAGGAGTGACTACTTTAAGTGTTCATAACTGATTCTAAACTTAATATTTATATATAATTAATTAACACAAAAAATACTGACTACTATATGAGCTTCTAATTCTGCCCCTAATTGATGGTTTACTATATAATGTAGGTGTTGGCCGCTGACTGCTAAATAAAAGTGCAAGACTATAGAATATGGTAATTGCTAGTAATATACAAATTATTTTATTTATACTATAGAAGACAGAAAAATGTGACAAATAGTAAATCATAGAAGTTTGAAAACAAACAAGTCGTTGTAGTATAGTGGTAAGTATTCCCGCCTGTCACGCGGGTGACCCGGGTTCGATCCCCGGCAACGGCGTAATTATAATTTTTAAAGATATGTCATTTTTTTTGGAAGGGACTAGAATAAATATGAATTTTTAAAATAATAACTATAGTTAAATCACTTTTCAATTTTGGATCGGACTAGAATAAATATGACTTTTTAAAATAATAACTATAGTTAAATCACTTTTCAATTTTGGATCGGACTAGAATAAATATGACTTTTTAAAATAATAACTATAGTTAAATCACTTTTCAATTTTGGATCGGACTAGAATAAATATGACTTTTTAAAATAATAACTATAGTTAAATCACTTTTCAATTTTGGATCGGACTAGAATAAATATGACTTTTTAAAATAATAACTATAGTTAAATCACTTTTCAATTTTGGAACAGACTAGAATAAATATGACTTTTTAAAATAATAGCTATAGTTAAATCACTTTTCAATTTTGGATCGGACTAGAATAAATATGACTTTTTAAAATAATAACTATAGTTAAATCACTTTTCAATTTTGGATCGGACTAGAATAAATATGACTTTTTAAAATAATAACTATAGTTAAATCACTTTTCAATTTTGGATCGGACTAGAATAAATATGACTTTTTAAAATAATAACTATAGTTAAATCACTTTTCAATTTTGGATCGGACTAGAATAAATATGACTTTTTAAAATAATAACTATAGTTAAATCACTTTTCAATTTTGGATCGGACTAGAATAAATATGACTTTTTAAAATAATAGCTATAGTTAAATCACTTTTCAAACATTTTTGTTCGTGCTAGGGCTTTCAGATTGAATGTCACAATTCTTATTTATATTTTACTTTTTATAAGTACCGTTGGGAAATCTGTATGGTATGCTTGTATACCAATAAGTTATTATGAAGAACCTGAGATCTTTGGCCAAATTTTTTTAGATGCAACGACGTAACTATTATATGCCTACGATACGTGAATATGATGGAATACGATTGTAATGACTTTTCGTTGGTATGCAGTTGGATATCATCTCAAAAATCAAACTTCTTAGAATTATTTACAAAATAATAACCATTATATTCTCCACACATATATATTCCCATATAGAGAAGGGATATTAATTAATTACAACAAGGTGTCTACTAATAAAGTGTTAAAATTAGTGGGACAAACCCATTTACAAAATTGGCTTAAGGTCCTGCCAATTACCATAAAGACAAACCAACAAAATAAAACAAAAAAAAGTTAACTAATTAAGTGTTGAAATGGGCCTTGACTAAAAAGATAATCGGTGCATGCACTAAACTTCTGCTATGCGCTGAGTTCGAAAAAAGGTTGAACCACTTTGCATAGGGAAAAAAGCAAGGCCTCAATAGTATAATGATCCTGTGGGACAAAAAAATAAATATATAGTTGAGTTTTTTTATGACATTGCTAAAAGAAATAATTAATCATAGAAATAATTATTCTTTTCTACAAAATTTAATTTCCATACCTTGCCACCAATTTCCTCTTGAAGCACAATTTGAATTGTTTCCATTTTGATCATCATCTTCTTCTACATTTTTCTTGAACTGATCAAGTCATGAACATAAAAGAAACTATTTAGAAATTGAAAAACAAACAACTACTACACGACAGATTCAAAATTTTCACTGAAGAAGTTCGAAAAAAAAAACATAGTGCTACTACATTAAAAATAATCTTTAGCGGTAATTAATTAACAGTTGCGTTAAATATGTATTTTTAGCCAAAGAACAGGACTATTAGTCCAACTTGAAGATTCACATCTTCTAAGACTAAAATCTCCAAAAGATGATGTCTTTTGGGAAACAACAATCGAGTACTAGTAGTTAGGTTCAATTGACAATTTTGTGAATGTACACACTTCTTAGTCTTGTCACTTGTGTGTCACATGGCTCGAATAAACTCGAAATCTCATTCACAACTTGACCCCTTCAAGTTGTTCTATAGGGCAAGTTGATGCGAAAACTAGCACGGATCCCAAAAAAAAAGTCAGCACCAGTGAAAATGACATATTTACTCAACTATGAGCCACTAAATTGGGAAAACAAAATAGATGTTGAATGAATAGTATGGTTCTCTGTTTATGTGGATACTAGTTGTGAATTGGCCTAAAATGACACTTTTATTTACTTAATTATGTCATCAACATGTCATGTGTCTGTATCTGCTCTGATACCATGTGTTCAACAACGTCTGATTATGTCGATTGATCATGTTGACAGGGTCTTGATCCAAGGTCTACTGCTGATATGTTCTCCGATTCGATCTGCATAGGTGAAAAGCCAGTGCATGGTGAAGATTGCTTTGTACTAAAATTTGAAGCAGAGCCCTCATCTCTAAAAGCAAGAAGTAGTAGCAATGTTGAAATTATGAGACATACTGTTTGGGGCTATTTTAGCCAAAGAACAGGACTATTAGTCCAACTTGAAGATTCACATCTTCTAAGACTAAAATCTCCAAAAGATGATGTCTTTTGGGAAACAACAATGGAGTCATTAATCCAAGAATATCGAACAATCGATGGTGTTAACATAGCACATGCTGGCAAGACATGTGTTTCCTTATTCAGATTCGGCGAAAACTCAGAAGGACATACAAGGACTAGGATGGAAGAAGTTTGGACAATTGAAGAAGTTGATTTTAACATAAAGGGACTATCTTTGGATTGTTTTTTACCACCAAGTGACATGAAAAAAGATGATGATCAAGAAATTATTAGTGATGATGATGATATAAACAAGAATTCAAGGCTTGAATCCAAGAATATTACTCATCATGTTAATAATCCTAGATTTATAACTGCTATAAAAGGTGCAGCCAAAATTGTTGCTATTGATCAAGATTCAGAGGACTAGTATTGAGGCAGGGGAAGACTTGTAAATATGTCTATGTTGCTCTGACTCTTCAAAAATGTTCGACGTGTCATGTGTGCGTGTCTGATCCTCTAAAAGTACATTTTTGGAGAGTCTGATTAACATATAAGTAGATAAGTAATAATATTCTGTGATCATTTTTGTACATAGAGAATCATAGGATATGGTTTTTTTTTTGTTTGTGTAAAGTGTTTTCATATATACATACACATCTAAGTAACTTTGGTTTGATAGTGAATTTACTAGGGTTGTATAATTGTATAATATACTTTGATAATATAAAGAATTTTTATGCTATCAATGTTATTTTACTTGATCGAGTAGGTTTTTCTTAATTAATTTCACTTATTATAGATCATTACATGTTATTATTACTCTTATGAAATCTTATGTGGACTATGGGTATATAAAAGCTGAACTGTATAGATCTACGACGTTGGTTACGAATTACAATTCATGTGAACCTAAGTAACTTTTGTTTAGACTCTACATATAAATAGAAATTCACTAAATATTCACATATATTTAACTGTGAATTCAATTATTATTATAATATTAACTTGAATCCGTTTATGATTATTTATATCTTGTAAAATGACTTTCATATCCCCTACACTTGTTTAAGTGGAAGGGTCTTCGATATTTCAAAGAGAAGTATTTAGTACGCTTTGGAGGATGTGATTTGTAGTTTAGATTCTTAATACGTTATAATGAAAAATGGTTATATTTGCTCCTTAATCATGTAAAATGAAATAGATTTGTCCTCCATTAATAGTTAGGTTAAATAAGCACTCATCTTTATAAGTCGGGATCAAATTTTCCCTTATTTTAAAATGATTTTAAACAAAGGGTAAAGTTTGAACTTTTCACATAATTCATGGTCAATTTTAACTATTTCACATCGTTTAAAAGCAAATTTGATCATTCCCCCCAATTTTTAGTTTTTCTTTTTTTGGGTTTATCCTTTCTCTTTTTACCGCTATTGTTCAAGATTGACTATGTTAACAGATTGAAACAGCGAAATAATATTATTTGAATGCATATGTATCTGCATAGAGATCTTTGTTAGAAAAAGTGATTTGGCGATAGAAATAATGGTGCAAACACAGAAAAGATATATTAAAAAAATCATAGCCACTTGGAGATTAATTTATTTTTATTAATAGTATCAAAGTTCGATTTCACTACCTACCTGCCTACCCCCTTTCCAATGAAAAAAAACAGAGATAATATTTCTTAACTCTATCAACTTGACAAATACTTTCATTTTAATTTATTTATTCTATTTTTCTTTATTTTATGTTACATGTTTAAGATTATAACATTAAAACATATTTTGATATATTCTATATATTTTTCTTTGAGAGAGAAGAATTGAAAACACGCCTTAAACTCAGCATAAATTATTAGTTTTATCTCGAACTATTAACAGCCTTAAAAATATTCATTTTTCTTGACTAACTGAACTTAAATACACCCCCAATTTTACAACATAAGTGAAATACACTCCAAAATTCTCACAAAGTTAAGACGTGTCTTCAACACTTCTCTCGGCTTTTTATTAAGAGTCGTCATGCTTCTACAAGTGTTTGAAACCACTTGTTATGTCGAGTGGCGGAGCCAGAATTTTCAATAAGGGGGTTCAAAATCCGAAGGGGTAAAACATATGAACTAGTCGAAGGGGGTTCGACATTTATTATATACATCTAAAAAATAATTTTAACCATGTATATATAATAATATTTTTCGCCTATCAGGAGTGTATCTAAATTTAATTAATCAAATAAATGAGTGTCGTCAAAAGTGTCAATTATTTGGAAACGAAACTAATAATTAACTGCAAGAGTTTTTCAATACTTATCTTTGTATTTCATTACTTTTTTCCTATTTTGCTGAACTCTAGCTAGTCAACAAGTTCCAATTTTTTGTAAAACAAGATCACCATTATTGAAACTCTTAACATTAGCCTACCATGGATGAACAAGAATCACTTCCTCCTCATGTACTCATTTTCCCTTTACCATTACAAGGCCCTGTAAACTCAATGTTCAAACTTGCTGAACTCCTCTGTTTTTCAGGCTTACATATCACCATCCTTCTCACTGAAAACATTCACAATCGTCTCGTTCTTCACACTGATATAACTTCAAGATTTGATCAATGTCCTGGTTTTCAAATCAAGACGATATCGGATGGATTACCAGATGATCACCCTCGAGATGGAGGAAAGTTTATGGAGGTTTTTGAGTCTTTGAGGACTAAAACAAAGACTCTGTTTAAAGATATGTTGACTTCTGATTTGCTCTGTTTTGATCTTGATGGGAAAGAAAGACGACGAGTTAGTTGTATTATAGCTGATGGAATTTTGGGATTTACTTGTGATGTTGCTGATGAGATTAGTGTACCTATTTTTTGTGTTCGAACTATTAGTCCGTGTTGTCTTTGGATCTTCTTTTGCCTTCCTAAACTCATTGAATCCGGAGAATATCCTTTCAAAGGTTAGTATATGATTGTTTGAACTTGAATAATGCAAATTTGTTAGTGTTGGGATTGGGTTGGTTGATCGTCTTGAAAACGATTATTGTTATCTTATGTGTCAGGTTTGTATGTAACCACGCTCTTGTTTGTTACTTTAAGTACTTTAGGGATGATGTTTGTAGTCGTATTAGTGCTTTGATGGGGAAATTTGTTAAGATTCGCTCATGATTCATGATATCATTGTTGTAGCTTAGGATTTGTGTAATTGCTAGAATTTTATGTTCGTTTATGTAAAGTTATTGATATTGAACTCATTTAGTATTGAGATTTTAGATTTAAAATTTAGTATTTGTTGAAATTTTAGTGATTTTTTTGAATGGATGGCAAATTTGTTACTATGGCTCTTGGTCTCTTTTCGCCTTCTCATACCGTTATTAGGTATGGTTGGTAACGAAGAAGGCCTAACTCGGTTGAAGTGTAATGATCTGTATGTTAAGATCCACTCATGATTCATGACAAATTTGTTTGCAGTCATATTATTGTTTTGATGGGAAATTTGTTAAGATCCACTTATAATTCAAGATATCATTCTTTTGAGTGTTGTAGCTTAAGATTTGTGTTATTGCTAGAATTTTATGTCCGTCTATGTAACGTTATTTGATAATGAACTTATTTACTATTGAAATTTTAGTGAGTTCTAGAATGGATAGCCTTTTTGTTACTAGGGCTC
Organism: Solanum tuberosum; assembly: GCF_000226075.1. NCBI lineage: Eukaryota > Viridiplantae > Streptophyta > Magnoliopsida > Solanales > Solanaceae > Solanum > Solanum tuberosum. Next base: position 516,409 of record NW_006239128.1, read on the forward strand.
TTAGTCTCTTTTCACCTTCTCACACCGTTATCAGGTATGGTTGGTAACGAGGAAGGCCTAACTCGGTTGAAGTGTAATGATCTGTATGTTAAGATTCACTCATGATTCATGATATCATTCTTTTGCGTGTTGTAGCTTAGGATTTGTGTAATTGCTAGAATTTTATGTTTGTCTATGTAAAGTTATTGATATTGAACTCTTTAAGTATTGAGCTTTTAGATTCAAAATTTAGTATTTGATGAAATTTTAGTGATTTTTTTGACTGGATGGCCTTTTTGTTACTGTGGCTCTTGGTCTCTTTTCGCCTTCTCATACGTTTATTAGGTATGGTTGGTAATGAAGAAGGACTAACTCGATTGAAGTATAATGATCTGTATGTTAAGATCCATTCATGATTCATGACAAATTTGTTTGTAGTCGTATTAGTGTTTTGATAGGAAATTTGTTAAGATCCACTTATAATTCATGATATCATTCTTTCGCTTGTTGTAGCTTAGGATTTGTGTTATTGCTAGAACTTTATGTCCGTCTATGTAATGTTATATTTGATATTGAACTTATTTACTATTGAAATCTAGTATTTGTTGAAATTTTAGTGATTTCTTAAATGGATAGTCTTTTTGTTACTATGGCTCTTGGTCTGTTTACGCCTTCTCACACCGTTATCAGGTATGGTTGGCAATGAAGAAGGCCTAACTCGGTTGAAGCGTAACGATCTATTATGCCACGTAATAGATTTCATTCTTCTACTCTTTTTCGAAAGTTGATTGGCATAAATATATTTGCATTATCAGTTGAGTACATGTTATGTTAATCTTGAAATTTATTCTACTTTTGAGATTTTAAGCTAGAATTACTAGACGCTAGTGCATATAGCATTCCACGTTCACACATGATTTGAAGAAAGGTCACACCCCAATGTGACGTAACATAGTTAGCAACATTTCGCCTATCCTAATTCAAGTATCAATAACTGATTCCACGGCTCGACTCTGTGACCTATAGATCATAACTTATGATTTCACCAAGTTTACACAATCTTCTAATTCTTCAATTTCAAATATCTACAGATGATAACTTGGATGAACCACTTAAAAGTGTTCCGGGAACTGAAACATTTCTCCGGCGACGTGATCTACCGAGCTTTTGCCGCTCCGGCGACTTAACAGATTCATATATCCAGCTCCTCAAAACAGAGGGTCAAGAAAATTCACGAGCTCATGGCTTAATACTCAACACATTCGAAGAATTAGATGAACCCATACTCAATCAATTGCGAACAATTTGCCCAAATCTCTATCCAATTGGACCGCTCCACGCGCATTTAAAGAAGAAACAAACTACATTGCAACCATCATCAAACAGTTTGTGGGCAGAAGACAGAACTTGTATCGATTGGCTAAACGATCAGCTACCGAATTCAGTAATTTACGTTAGTTTTGGGAGTATCGCGACAATGACGAACGATCAATTGATCGAATTTTGGTACGGATTGGTTAACAGTGGGCAGAAATTTTTGTGGGTAATCCGACCGGATTCCATCGCCGGAGAAGAATGGAGATCAAAGATTCCGGTGGATTTAGCGACGGGGACGAAAGAAAGGGGATATATAGTGGAGTGGGCTCCACAAGAAGAAGTATTGGCCCATCCCGCGGTAGGCGGGTTTTGGACTCATTGTGGATGGAATTCGATTCTCGAGAGTGTTTACGAGGGGAAGCCCATGATTTGTTGGCCTTATTTTTATGACCAACAAGTGAATAGTAGATTTGTTGAAAAAGTTTGGGGAATTGGGCTTGACATGAAGGATACATGTGATAGAGAAATTGTTGAGAAAATGGTGAAGGATTTGATGGTATTGAGAAAAGAAGAGTTTCTGGAAAGAGCAAATCATATGTCTAAATTAGCTAAGAATTGTTTGATGGAAGGTGGATCATCTTATTCTAATTTCGATCGTCTCGTGAAGGATATTAAATCTTTAAGTGATAAGGTTTAAGCGTCGTTGAAATGACAGTTCGTTTCTTTTTCAAGGAGATAAAAGTTGTGCAACCCTTTAAGACATATAGAAGTTTCAATCGTTGTTAGAATCACAAGGAGATTTATTATGTTATGTACCTGACTTTCTCATCGAGTGTTGTTTTAGATCTTCTTATTCAAGAAGACACTTTAATCTTGCTTTTGAAATTGGACCTTTTGTTTTTATTTCCGTTGGGTTATACACACATAGTGTGTGTTCTAGAAACAACATATAAAATGATATTTGTATTATATTATCTATATTTATTGAAAGTCATCTAAATATTGAGAAATGAATTAAAAATGATTAGTTAATAATAAAGGTAAGCTAGGTATAAAATAGTGATTTGACTCTTAGATTTATAAAATTAGACAAATAAATATGTATATTTATTTTGTATAGTTGATGGAAGAATTAATCCATATGCTTGTATGCAGAGGCGGAGTGACTACTTTAAGTGTTCATAACTGATTCTAAACTTAATATTTATACATATTTAATTAACACAAAAAATACTGACTACCGCCGAACTCATATATGAGCTTCTAATTCTTCCCCTAATTGATGGTTTACTATATAATGTAGGTGTTGGCCGCTGACTGCTAAATAAAAGTGCAATACTATAGAATATGGTAATTGCTAGTAATATACAAATTATTTTATTTATACTATAGAAGACAGAAAAATGTGACAAATAGTAAATCATAGAAGTTTGAAAACAAACAATTCGTTGTAGTATAGTGGTAAGTATTCCCGCCTGTCACGCGGGTGACCCGGGTTCGATCCCCGGCAACGGCGTAATTATAATTTTTAAAGATACGTCATTTTTTTTGGAAGGGACTAGAATAAATATGACTTTTTAAAATAATAACTATAGTTAAATCACTTTTCAATTTTGGAAGGGACTAGAATAAATATGACTTTAAAATAATAACTATAGTTAAGTCACTTTTCAATTTTGGAACGGACTAGAATAAATATGACTTTTTAAAATAATAGCTATAGTTAAATCACTTTTCAATTTTGGAACGGACTAGAATAAATATGACTTTTTAAAATAATAACTATAGTTAAATCACTTTTCAATTTTGGAACGGACTAGAATAAATATGACTTTTTAAAATAATAGCTATAGTTAAATCACTTTTCAAACATTTTTGTTCGTGCTAGGGCTTTCAGATTGAATGTCACAATTCTTATTTATATTTTACTTTTTATAAGTACTGTTGAGAAATCTGTATGGTATGCTTGTATACCAATAAGTTATTATGAAGAACCTGAGATCTTTGGCCAAAATTTTTTAGATGCAACGACGTAACTATTATATGCCTACGATACGTGAATATGATGGAATACGATTGTAATGACTTTTCGTTGGTATGCAGTTGGATATCATCTCAAAAATCAAACTTCTTAGAATTATTTACAAAATAATAACCATTATATTCTCCACACATATATATTCCCATATAGAGAAGGGATATTAATTAATTACAACAAGGTGTCTACTAATAAAGTGTTAAAATTAGTGGGACAAACCCATTTACAAAATTGGCTTAAGGTCCTGCCAATTACCATAAAGACAAACCAACAAAATAAAACAAAAAAAAGTTAACTAATTAAGTGTTGAAATGGGCCTTGACTAAAAAGATAATCGGTGCATGCACTAAACTTCTGCTATGCGCTGAGTTCGAAAAAAGGTTGAACCACTTTGCATAGGGAAAAAAGCAAGGCCTCAATAGTATAATGATCCTGTGGGACAAAAAAATAAATATATAGTTGAGTTTTTTTATGACATTGCTAAAAGAAATAATTAATCATAGAAATAATTATTCTTTTCTACAAAATTTAATTTCCATACCTTGCCACCAATTTCCTCTTGAAGCACAATTTGAATTGTTTCCATTTTGATCATCATCTTCTTCTACATTTTTCTTGAACTGATCAAGTCATGAACATAAAAGAAACTATTTAGAAATTGAAAAACAAACAACTACTACACGACAGATTCAAAATTTTCACTGAAGAAGTTCGGAAAAAAAAACATAGTGCTACTACATTAAAAATAATCTTTAGCGGTAATTAATTAACAGTTGCGTTAAATATGTATTTTTAGCAGCAATTAATACTCTTTGTAAATATCTCTAAAGCCTAAAGCTATATTAGATCTAATAACAATTAACTAATACTGGTAAATATTTTATTATTAATATGCATATTTATTACTGCTAAAAATATACTTACAGTTGAGGCAGTAGGTGGATAATAAACGTCTTGGCCACCATAGTATATTGATGAACTTAAATGGCATGGTTCTGTTGTTCCATTCTGATACAATATGGAATTATTCTTCTCATTATTACCTGTCATGACATTAATGAACAACAATTAAGAGAGAGATTTGTAACTTAAGCAAGCATATATATGTCTACGGGATTATGGTGGAGTAGTAAGTACTTCATTTTTAGTCAGAGATGTCGTGATCGAGCCTTGAAAATAGAATCGTTTTTGTCAAGGAGCACTTTTCTCTGAGATGGGCATTCAGATTTTATTGGACCCCAATACATACATCAGGTGAAAAATCATAATTAAAGGCATGTGCTTCCCTCTCGTTCCATTTTATGTGATGTTATTTTCTAATTATTAGTCGGTTATAAAAAGAGGAAGAATGATAGTACCTTTTTATATTTCATTTTCTTATCTTATGATTTATTTGAGCTGTGTGTATTGGAAATAACTTTTCTATTTTCACGAGATAGGGGGATGACTGCATGCACACCATCCTCTCTACACCTCACTTGTGGAATTACACTAAATTTGTTGTTATATCCTTAATGACATATTTTTATAATTTCATAAATTGTTTTTGACCACACGTTCAATTCTTATTTTTATTTTCTTAAATTTTATGTCAAAGTGGTTATTAAAAAAGTGAAAAAATATAGGAGAAATTAACCTGAAGTTCCATATTTTGCATTTCCACATGACTGGTTTTTTGGATCTTGGATTCTTGATGAACCTCTAGCTACAGAGTGAGTGGAATCCCTTCCAAGTCCCTAAAATAATATATATAAAATAGAAAAAAAAAATTAGATAAAAAATATGATCATTTTTACAATTTTTCAAGTTATCATATCAGACTTGATACGAAAAGTTACCTTAATGTTTTTCTAAATAAAATTAAAAAGGTCAATATACTTTTCGTTTATAGAAAGGAATATCTATAGATGCAATGATGCATGCAGGATGGAGTAGGAGAAGTTGTACTTGTAATCTTTTGTTTAAGATATTTGGCATCATTTATCGTACGGGGTTAAACTAATTAATGTTAGATATAAATTCAAAAATAAAATTTTCAAATTCTTTTTTAAAAATAAATAGAATCGACGGTCAAAAACAGACTTGAATTAACTATCTTTTTTTTTCTTCGCGAGTTTCATGTCCTCAATATGCAGTTATTCCTTTTTCCTTACCTAAACTATCACCACATACATATTAAAAGCATAGTAATTGATGATAATAAATCAAATAAAAAAAATGAACAACTAATAGTTAATAATTCTTTTAAGTGTGGCTTTAACCATCTTTTGATAAGCCCAAATAGTAACTAAGACGAATAAATTAAAATGAAACGGATAATACCGTAGATTGTGGGCCAAAAATGGAACCAAAGAGCGACGTTTTCGAGGGCTCTTTCGGACCAAACAAATCATTTGTAAAGGACGAAGCAGAAGCAGAAGCCGAAGCCGAAGAACCAAACACTTGCTTTCCCTTCTCCATGTATGTTAAAAAAATCACCGAATTAAACGAGGAAATAAGATCTCTTGCCCGCTGTCTCTCTCAAAACTAACTAACTAACTACCTTTGGAGGTTTGGTTGAGTAGCAAACATATATAATGGCCTAACTGATAAATTACACAGTTTCCAAGAAAACAGAAATGGGATAAGGACTTTAATGTTTTTTCAGATAATTCAGCAAAATTATAGTAGTTGGGGAGATGTGAGAAGAAAAAGAGAGCACGTGAAGTTTTCAGTGTAGAATACAAAGAATGGTGAGACTCTAATTTATAGAGGCCACCCAAAGACAAAAAGAATGGGGACTATTTGACCATTTATGCCTACACTATTTTTATTGGGAAAAAAATTACGTAATTAGATATATTTCACTAAAAGATATATGTATTTTTACTATTAGGTACATAAAGATAGGGAGAGAGGTGATTGGCGAGCAAGATTCGTATATATCACAGAACATGCGAATCACACTAGATAGATATTGGATACATGTATCTATATGTATTTGGAGTGATTTGCATTGGGATATCAGATATATAGGAGATTAGTGAGTGAGATAAGAGAGAGACGAGTGAGATTTGCTATGTATCCCAAATACATGTGAATCCATTTGGATAAATATATCTACAATAAATTATACCTAATTTTGACTTCATATATTCAAGATACATGTATTTGGACATATCTAAAGGTAAAAAAACTATATACTTGAGTTGATTTTTACGTGTATACATCGAAAATGTTATGCTAGACAATGAACTAGTTGCTTAGTTGTTGTATTCAGGTTTGGTTTCTCATATGATCACTCAATTATTTAGTTATTATCTCATAAATTATTGTTTTTTTCTTAATTTCAATTTTTTTTCAACAATTCTTTTTCCGGTTTTTCCATAATAATAAGTAATACTTAATTGAGTGACGAACCTTAGGCAAAAATGTCAGCCAGTTATAATTGCGCAATACACTAGATAATCCAATGAATCCTAATATGATAAATCAAAATTCAACTAATTCAAATTTTCATGAAGTGAACTTACCAAGAGTGTTTTCTCTCCGATTCAAAATCTCCGATTAAAAATAAAATTAGAATCATACTATATATATCACACATTTCCATGACCCTTCCCTACAATTTTCATTCAACCACTATAATCCTTTTTAAAGGTCAACTGTTGTGTCATCAATATAGTTTGTGCTATGGACCATTTTATTTTTCTTATTCCCTACTCCATAATTTTAATATTATTTAATTAATTGAAGATCAAATATAGCTGACAAGTGGATGAACATGTTGTTGCCACTTGTAATTACGTGTCATTTCTAAGGTGTAGGGGTTACAAGTATCAGTTTTATTTAATATTTATATTGAGAGTTCGATTAATTTAAATGTGTTTCGTGAAACTTTTGAGGGAAAAAACTTTTAACATAATTTTTTTTTTCATATTTAGAATCCAAACTTGAGATTCATGATTTAAAATAGAAGAATTTTATCTATCTTACTATTACTATCATAATCACCAATATTCAATGTAATCTTAAAGTGAGGTATGAAGAAGTCAACATGTACAAAAAAATAATAGAAAAATTATTTTCGATAGATCCTCGATAATAATAAAAATATATAGTAATAAAAGTACAAAAATTAATAGATAATAATAAAAATAACAAATAATAAAAGAATGGTACCACAACAAAATAATACTACAACCTCTTATAAAATGAACGAGCACACACTCTCACCACAATCTTTATACTATCAATTTGTAATTTAATTTTCACGAGAAAGTTATTATTTTTATTATGTTGCTACATTTTGATCTATCAAACATGAAGGAAAAAAAGAATAACTTTTTCGAATATTTTCCTTTTTACAAAATTTGAAGCAGATAAATTAATATTTCACGTTAAAAATAGTGAATTAAGATGGAATTAATGCTGCATCAACCTCTCAAGAATTTTTTGATTTTGTTGAGAAGGACAGAACAGCCCACACGTGATCCAAATGTCAAAACTTTATTTCATTTCAATGTATAATTCTCCTTTAATTTGGAGAATTATTCCTTTAAAGGGAATAATATATAGCAAGATTTAAATAGGAAAATATATTTCCAAATAGTTGATCTCTAGTATAGTCTAGTCCAATCCAGAAGCAATTCCTCTTTATTAATGTACTGAATATTTTAATTATTAAAAAATATTTTTTAGAATAATAAATAAATTTCTCGTTTATTGTTTTTGAATTTGGTATGTAATTAAGTTAAATATCATTTTAAAAATATTTGTATATAATTTATGGAACAACCATTTTTAAATATTGAACAACTATTTTTTGAAAAAATAATCAACTAATATGAGACGGAGAAGAAACTTTAGGGTAGATGCTAGAAACTTCACGTCTAGTTTTTAATCAATCATTTTTTTTTTAACTATTAATGTTGATTAATTAATACATTATTATATTATGTCTTTTTAGTGAAGGAATTGCGATTTATTATACTAAAGACTTTCAATGAATTATTAAAGCTATTGAGAGTACCAATTAATCTCAATTATTCCTATTAATTTAAATTGTTGAATAGATGGAATACAAAAGAAAAAAGATTAAAATCTTAAAGTTGGTAATAATTTTTTCCCCACTCAATGTCTGATATTTGAATAAGAGTCTAATTATATTTAAACTCTTGCCACATAGGGCCTTATTTGGAAAAGTGATTAAGAAAGATTCAATCTTATTCACTGAAACCGCATCTTTTAGTGTTAAGTTGGCAAGACTTGGAGAACTAAGAGTGTGGCTATGTCATCATTGGTACATTTCATTTTAGGTAAAATATTATAGTACTATATAAAGATAAGGTTAGTGGGGTTAACAATAATTAATGGTTACTAAAATAGTTAAAGCATTAAGATTATTATGACTATACTAATCAAGCAAAAATTAATGGATGGTGTTCTTCCCATTCTTATGATTATCCATTTGACATATCCTTTAGGATAACTAAATACTGAAAGAAATCAAAAGTACTAAGAATCGTAAAAATTCTTTACTTTTTTGTCAGATTTTATTCTTTAAAATTTTGAAAAAATGAGAGTTTGGCGATCATGAAATTTTCAAATCTAACTTGAAATTTGAAAAATAACTTATATCATATTTTTCAATTCACTTGTTATTTTTGAAATTGTAGTTAACGCTATTTAAGCATAAATATTATTTCAAATATTCTTTGTAAAAATATAATCAAACAAAATTCTATCTTTAACTGTAACTTTATTTTTATTTTTAAAAATCTATGATCGAACACCTATTAAATATTTTGTGGAAACATTACTTTTTGGGTACCAATAACATTTTAATTTCCCTAGGTTATTATTGGTTTTATATATATGATAACAAAAGGAAATGTAATGATCACAAGGAGAATAATAAGAGGTCCATTAATTATTTAGCATATCCAACCAAGATTTTGATATACATTATCTTTAAAAATATCATTCTTTAATATGATCCTCATCTACTCACCAAAAAATTGTGTCAAAGGTACTGTATTTGCATTAAAAAGAAAAAGAAATGCAAAAAAGAAGAGGGAAATATGGTCCTATATATATGAACATATAATTCTCTGTAGTTATGTTTTGCCCCTTTTTCATATAATAGTGATATTCAAATCACCTAAAATTTTTAGGTATATGTTACTTTCCATCAGTATTGGTATCGGTTGGTGTACCACATCGATCGAGTATGGAGTTATTTTTCATTTTATATTATTTGAGAAATTTTTAATTTCTGAATTGTCCGTTGGACTTGAGTTAGGCCTAATATTCATTTTTTTATCACAGAATATTGAGCTAAACTCAAGTCCAGCAGCCAATTCAATGATTTCAACTTGTCCAAGCCATATTAAAGAATTCAGAGATCTCATCCCTCGTCGATGTGGGATATCATCTTCAATACCAGTTAACAAAATATTAATTTGATCGTTTAGAAAATATTTCATCCAATATTATTTCCGTATTCAACATATTAGTAACACATGTTATTCACTTATCTCTTTAAGTAGATTAAGAGAGAACTAGTTTTTTGTTTTCAATTTGATCTTTCAAAAGCATCTAATGGATTAAATTAATCTTACAAGGATAATTCAACAAAGCACCAAAATTAGTTAATATTATAATGCAAACACTTTTTTTATATATACTTTTAGATAGATTCTATAAAAAGAAAAGTAACGTTAAGGAAGATCTATATATACTATCCCATATGATATAAATATATTTTGGTTAATAGTGTAATTAATTTTTATTGTAATCCAAAGGAAACAACCTTGAAGTTGATGGGAAGAATGTTTTTTATTTTATTCGAAATTCAGTATTAACGATAGAAATTTAAAATTCAACTTAAAGTTATATTTTAAATTTGAAAAATATCTTATAACATGTTTTCTAGTTTATCGATGGCTTTTGAAGTTGTATATTTAAGCTTGAATATTATGTCATATATTTGTTGCAAACGTATAATTAAACAAAACCTTATCTTCAAATGTTACTTCATAAACTTTTGAAAAAGTTAAAAATATCTAAATTATATGACCAAATATGCCTACTAGATAATGTATTACATTGTGTGTGGGTGTGGGGGGGGACGATACATTATCCTATTATGAACATATAATTTTTCGTAGTTATGTTTTTTTTCCTTATAATAGTTGTACCTAAATTAAATTGCACGCATCAAAATTATTCTACCAATATAAGTAACTCTCCATAAATACATATATTTCAAAAAAATTATTCAACAAAAATTAAACAAATAAGAAGAAATCATCTAAAGATTTTATTTATTTTTTATCCTACTATAGGTATACATTACTTTCAATTAGTATCGATTGGTGTACCACATCAATGGGGTATGGAGTTATTTTTCTTTTTATATTGTTTGAAAATTTCTCGCCTATAGAACTAGTCACTTGACTTAAATTAGGCCCAAAATTTATTTTTTATCATGGTATTTGCTAAATGAATCTTGGACTAAATTCAAGTCTAGCGACCAATTAAATGGGTGAATATTGTCAAAGTTATATTAAAGTGGTTAGAGATCTCACTTCTTGTCGATGTGGTATATCATTTTCATAAATATTTCATCCGATATTTTTAACTTGTTCCATTTATTAATAACACGTGTTATTTTCTTGTCTATTTTAGTATTTTATTTCTTCAATTTAACCTTTTATCACTAAATACTTTCCAAACTTATGATGGAAATAATAGTTGTTAAATTAGGTTTTTAAAATATAAATAATAAAAGTAATTTAAGTATATTTAAAGTTGATTAATGTTATCTCAAATATTTTTTTTGCCTAACGTACCACTAAATTACATAATTTTATCTTCAATTTTTACTCCATAATTTTTTTTATAAATAAACAATATTTCAAATTTATAACCAAATACCTACTTATTTTGTGACATTCTTTTTGGGATGCCAATAACATTTTAGTTCCTCCCGGTTATTATTGAATGTAATTTTCCTTATTTATGTTTTTTCTTATAATAATAGTGTCAAAATTATTTTATCGATATAAGTTACTCTTCATTAATACATGTATTTCAGAATTTTTATTCAACAAAACTTAAATAAATGAGAAGAAGTCGACTAAAATATTTATCATTTTTTTATTCTACTAGGTATACAGTACTTTCCATCAATATCAATATAGGTTGGTGTACCACATCGATTGGGTATAGAGTTATTTTTCTTTTTATATTGTTTAGAAATTTCTCGCCTATGAACTCACCACTCAACATGTATTAGGCCCAAATTTCATTTTTTATCATTGTATTCGCTGAATGAATTTTGGGCTAATTCATGTCAAGCGGCCAAGTCAATGAGTGAGCATTGCCTAAGTCATATTAAAGAGTTCTGAGATCTTATCTCTTGTCGATGTGGGATATCATCTTCATAAATATTTCATTCGATATTTTCTACTTGTTCAATATATTAATAATACATGTTATTTACTTGTCTATTTTAGTAGATTAAGAGAGAATTTTTTCTCAATTTGACCTTTATCACTAAGACACTAACTAACCACTTTCCAAACTTATGATGGAAATATTACTCCAATTGTTTATTTTAGGTTTTAAAAATATAAATAATAAAAGTAATTTAATGAAAATAATACTTTATTTAGAAGTTGCATTGTGGCTGAACTAAGAGGGAATGATGATCACAAAGAGATAAAGCATGATAGAAATATATATTCTTACAAAGCATCTATGGATTAGATTAGTATTACATGGATAATTCAAGAATAAAACCAAAATTAGTAAATATTATAATGGATGACACCATTAAAAGAATGAAAGTAATGTTAAGGAAGATCTACTACTATTTATTATCACATATGTTATAACTTTTTATATGTATTAATAGTGTAATTATATTTTATATTATCGTTCGGTCATTTAGAATATGAAATTAATTTTCACCGAATTTATCGCTTGAGTCTATGAACTACTTTTTTTATTTGCATTTCTAGAGGGTCTATTTTCATATTTGTCCTTGGTTATGGATTTTTCTATTCAAGTGGAAAGAACAAGATTTTTATGCTTTATACGGTTTGAATTCATCGATCTTAAATTATTATTATTTTTAGCTTACAAAAAATCTTTTTTAAACCACTAGTGCATTGAATTCAAACTAATTTGGATATCCCCCTTTCACATTCTTATCTTTAGCTTAAAAGAATTTCAAAAAGTCAATTATTCTAAATAGAGTAATTCTTGAAGGCTTTTGAAAATGCCTAATTTATCTAAGATATTTTGGAGGAAAAAAAAAGAAAACTCAAAAGCTAACTGATAATAACTAACTTTTAAACTAGATCTTCATATCTTTTGATTCTACACTTTATATCTTAATTTATTTAATTTGTCTTTTTGGTTGAAGTCATCTATAAGAATAGAAAAAGGGTTGATTTCATTTGTAGTTATCTTGGAGGTACAAGTAAAAGAAAGATTTGACAAAACAAAATAAAATTTGTATTAGTTTTAATTTATGTTTTTTGGTTCTCAGTATTCAATATCTATATTGAGACCCTAACTAATCTAAATTTTAAGGGAGAGACTCTCCTTATTAGGATCAAATGCATAAAAGGGATCAAACCAAAGACCTTCGTCCTATCATTAATTACTTGATTATTTTTAGATGATAATTGATAGAAACAACGGTTATGAGGAGTTGAATGCTATGTCATTTTCAATTTCGACATATTTTGAATGTTTGAACGCTCCGTTGATACAAAGTATATTTGAAAGATACCTTTTTTTATGGATGGTGATCGATCATGATTTCCATAGCTTAAATATTTATAGAAATATTAAGAGTTTGAATCTCTCTCAACTTGCGAGGTCATAAGTTCTCTCGTATGTTATCTATAGATAAGAATGAATTGGATCAACTTGAGTGATATGATAGATAGAATAGTAGTTTGTGTTGTATTTAGTTAAAACCTTGTCTCCCATTTATCTTGACATGGGATAGACTTTTGACCCGAGATTTGATCCTGACTCCAACATCAACTCGTGACCAGACCCGATCTCGACCTTGACTTGGGACCAGACCCTTGACCTCGACCTGAAAATCGATCACACTCTTTGCTCAAGACCTAACTCCCGACCCAACCTAGGACCTAGACTCGACCTTGATCCAATTGAAAGATAAATAATTTAACTCATTAATACATGAATAAAATAAGAGGATTTTATAAATTTGGGCTGAAATTATCTTCTCCAGTAGAGGATTATATCCATTCCACCACGACCCTTGATGAGTTGGCGGTAATATTTTGAGTGATTAAAACCAACTTATTGATTATTTATACGTTAAATGAAATATTAAAAGTATGTTATACGCTAAGATCAGTCATACATTGGGGAACTTATGATTTTTGAGCTTATATGTAATTTTAATTCAATTTGACCAAACTTTTGGTACTATTATATTCTAATTTTGCTTTTAATCTACCAAATACCATCTCAAAAAAAAATCTTTATTCCTTTCTATTTCATTTTTGATTCGTTCTTTTCCATGTATAAGTAATTTTGTTTTAATTTTATAGTTTTATAAATGGTTTTAAAGACATTTAAGTCATCTTTATGGGGGGAAATGTATTTTTGTTTTGTTTTTTGAGGAACTTTCACATACAGTGTAACAACCCTTTTGGTTGTTTTGAGTACTATAGCTTTTTATTTCATAAAATACTTTTCGAGAGATTTTAAATGGGTATTTTGGACTATGCATAACTACAATTATGAAATTAGTGGGATAGTTTTAATAATTAATTTAGTTGGTGGTTAAAGAAGATAGAATTAAAATTAATAGAGGGTCACTTTTATAATTTTAAGATATACAATTAGGGTGATAACTGATCTGTAGAAAGGAGGAAAAGTAGAAAAGAGCCGCAAATTCAAGAAGCGTTTTCGTAGTTATATTAATGGGATGCATATGCTTTATTGATTAGGGAATGGTAGATGCTATTGGAACTTATCGTGTATGTGATTTCTCCCGTATTGCAATTCAATTGGTTGAGTAGCAGTAAGTGAAGTCCATGGTTTAAGCATAAAGTTGATTGGTTTTGTTGGTGGGGTGCAAAATACTTAATTGGATTCACTGCATTCATGAATTAAAGTGCTGATTGTTATTTATTTATTATGATTATTATATTATAAAGTGAAGTTTGCATATGTATAGTATTGTTGTTAGATGAATGATGAGAGAAAAGTTAGGCCAACCATTCATATTGTAAAAAATTGGAATTGAGAAAGAAAGATGGAATTAGAATAATTGCATTGGTCCTTATGCCTAATTATGGCTAATTATTAGGTTGAGTAATGCTTATAGTTTTAAACCATTAGAAAGATGTTAGTTTTGCCATTCATTTTGCAGTACGCCATGGTTTGCTAATCAACTAGGTTTAACATTAATTATTTACTTTGTTATATAGGTAATTAAATATAAGGTGTAGTATATTATATGAATTACATTAAAGTTATGCTAAATGGAAGAATAAGATTTACCCTTGGGCTTGAATTTGAGGAAATTGATTATAGAATTGGGTGAGTTTTGGGTCTAGGCTAGACATATAGTAGCATGAGTGTTTATATACTCGTTAATTTACAAGTTATATATATATACTTGATAGATTGGAAAGGTTCAGAGACGTTAAGGAAATGGAAGACATTGGAGAAGTAGCTTGCTTGACTTCGATTCTTCGGTGAGGTAGGTTATGGTTTATTCTATTTGATAGATAGACTCTTAATAGTGATTGATATGCATTGAATGATATTGTGAAGTTCTCTATGTACTTGATTGTGTGATTGTGTAGCTTGATTGTGTGGTTTGTGATTGGTCTGAAATCCTGAGACCGTGAAATTTATAATCTTGAACCCTCTCTATCGAAGTGATGCCTTGAATAAAGAAGGCTTGATGAAATATTGTTAATAAATTGAAATGTGGTGATAATGAATAATAAATTAATGATATAATTGGATCGGAGTGTCACGTTTCAACACGGTAACATTAAAGGAAAAAGATATTGAATTAACTTAATGTACTCAATCTCAAAGAACTCAATTTCCAAATTAGTTTGGTTTGGAGGCATGAGTCCTCATGTGTGATCTTGATATTGTTAACTGATTACGTACTTACTTTAGTGTGGTTGACACTGGTTCAGGTGTTTGTTACTTGCCACTTGCTAAGTGTCATAGTTGATTTTATACTATTATTCATTACATATTAGTTTCTATTTTGGGTTGGCCAATGATATCTACTCGGTACATGTTGCCCTGTACTGAGCCCTACTTGTATATTTCTTCTTTTTCTTTTGTGGAGCTCAGCCAGTGTATCAGTGACTTCGACTCGCCCTCAGCTCTAGCCAGTCTCCAGCACATCAGATTTCAGGGTGAGCTATTCCTTCTAGCTCGTGCTGGATTCTCTCAGTTATGGCGTGATGTCCTTGAATTTCGGACATGGACCATCGTATTTACTTATTTGGGGTCTCTAATACTTTTTAGACTTGATATGTTAAGAACAGATGTCCTTGTTGTGATGACTTTCAGATTTTGGGGATAATAAGTGTTAGACTTTAGAGGTTTATTTGATTGGTTACTTTAATAAGTTTTGAGCTTCCGCATTATTGTTGTTATTCGTAGTTGAATTATTAGTTTATGTTTTGGTTTGGATTCCTTGGTTCGCCCACTTAGGAGGTTAAGTGTGGGTGTCACTCACGACTCATTTTGGGTCGTGACAAACAGTCACTCAAAAGTAGCCTAATTACTCTCATAACTATAGTTTGATAATTACAATTCATAACTACATGTCATAGGGAGGAGAGAGACGAGTGAGACTGGGAGAGAGATGAGAGAGGCAAGCGAGAGAGGGCAAATAGTGGGAGAGAGGTGAATTGTATATGTATATTGGTTAGATAATTGTATATTATACATATGTATTTGTATATATGGCAAGCGAGATTGGGAGAGGGAGGAGAGAAGCAAGAGAGATTGGGAGAGGGAGGAGAGAGGCGAGCGAGATATTAGGAGAGGATGGAGAGAGGCGAGCGAGAGAGGGTAGAGAGTGGGAGAAAGGTGAATTGTATATGTATATCGGTTAGATAATTGTATATTATACATATGTATTTGTATATATGGCAAGCGAGATTGGGAGAGGGAGGAGAGAAGCAAGAGAGATTGGGAGAGGGAGGAGAGAGGTGAATTGTATATGTATATCGGTTAGATAATTGTATATTATACATATGTATTTGTTTATTCTGGCGAATTATACATATACGAACATGGCTAACTATACAAACTCGAAGTCAGTCCACGTAATTAATGTATAATTCGCCAGAATAAACAAATACATATGTATTTGTTTATTCTGGCGAATTATACATTAATTACGTGGACTGACTTCGAGTTTGTATAGTTAGCCATGTTCGTATATGTATAATTCGCCAGAATAAACAAATACATATGTATTTGTTTATTCTGGCGAATTATACATATACGAACATGGCTAACTATACAAACTCGAAGTCAGTCCACGTAATTAATGTATAATTCGCCAGAATAAACAAATACATATGTATTTGTTTATTCTGGCGAATTATACATATACGAACATGGCTAACTATACAAACTCGAAGTCAGTCCACGTAATTAATGTATAATGTTAGTCGCGAGTGGTAATTATAGCAACTTATAGCTATGATGAGTAATTAAGTAGTATAAGTTTGCTTAACCGCGTAATTTCCCCTTGTTTTTTTTTATGTTGGGATTTGGCAACACTTATTGGGCCTTTATGGCTTTATCCAAGAGCCCGGTCTAGTTTGCACTTATTCCCATTTGTGCTAGCCTTTAATAATTTATATTCTTCGACCGTCATAATAAATATTCTTTTCGTGGAACATAAGTTTATATTCTTATATCATAATATTTCATAAGTCATAGTCAAAATGGATTCAGTTTCTAAAGAATTTATGTCCCACTAAACATTAGTTTGATTGCTAAAAGACAAAAGTTAAAGATCAATCCACTTGAAGGACAAAGATTAAAGACCAGCTCATTCAAAAAACAAAACGTGCAAATTTGATAGTGCACAACGAAGCTGAGATACTTAAATAAGTGTGGATGGATTCGTGCATGATGCAATACCCTTTGATGGTTTATTGAACATATATAACTCTACGAAAAGACATCTGCCGATAATAATTTATCTGATAGTATAAAAATTTCTTTAAATTGTCGATGTACCTACTTTAAACTCTAAGAATGAATTGCATGTATTGAGTATGGACCATTCCAATTTTATTTTATTTTTGTGTGTGTCACGTTCATATGTAATTATGTATTCCTTTACTCATCTTAACCAAAAATATAAATATAAATATTTAGTAAGCTAAAAAAACTATTAGAGATGAAAACAAGAAAATTAGTTCAATAACTGTAAATAGTAACTAATATTTAATATCATACCGATTTACAAACTAAAAAAAAAAACACAAAAAAGAGACTGATATTTTGTAATATTCATCAACTACTCTCCACTTCTCTTTTTAGTAGTACAGTGATCCTGCAAAAAATAAAAAATAAAAATTGGTATTTATGATATTGGAAAAAAAAAGATATCATGTTCAAATTAAAGAAATATTTAATAATATATTATCACTGTAGCGATATCATGCTACAATCACGTGATTTGGAGATGCCTAACACCTTCTCCTGTTAATAAAATTCTTTCTATCGGATTTTTATCTTCATGTACCAAAAAAAAGAGTCGAATAATTCCTTTTTGCAATCGTCACTTCAATTGAAAAAATCTTTTTTAATAATAAAAAGTTAAATCGGAAAAAAAAAAGTGTGACAATATTCAATAATATATTTATCGTTATATATTACGTACCCTGCCACCAATTTCCTCTTGAAGCAGAGTTTGAACCATCACCATCTTTCTTTACCTGATCAAATAACCACAAAATTGCAAATTAAATTTACAAAATATTTTAAAAAAATTCTATTTATTATAAAATGAGAACACTTTTAATTATATTAAGATAGTAATATAAAAAGAAATAAGTGTATATATATATATATATACTTACAATATTATTCTGAGAGCCAGTGTTCTGATTAGTTGGAGGATAAACATCTTGGCCACCATAGTAAATAGATGAACTTAAATTACATGGAGCTTCTACTTTTTCATTCTGATTTCTTTTAGATCCATTATCTGTAAAATATAAATAACGTTAGAATCAAATCATGTCAGAAACTATAGCCGATAAGTGATAACAAAGATGTAACTTCATTTCTTATTTCTTAATTAAAATCGTCAAATAACCATATGTCATGTTCAATCATGACCCCAACTCGTAGCACATCGAGTCTTGTCATAGAGTAGGATGTTAACATTATATAATATAAATATATTTTCAGAAATTAACCTGAAGTCCCATATTTTGTATTATAGCCATACTGGTTCCCTGGATCTTGGATTCTTGATGAACCTCTATGATCCCCTGAGTGAATGGGATCCCTTCTAAGTCCCTAAAAGTCACAAATAAATATATTTAAATTTCTTAATTATTATTAATGAATAATCTGATAAAAATAATAAATAACATGTTAATCACATTGTTAGATGCTAATGAATATCAAACACAAAAAAAAAAAATGAAAAAAGAATCTAAAGCAAGTCCTTCATTTTTTTTCCTGGATTTTTAGTTATTCCAGTGGATAAACTTGAGCTTTTGCTAACTACTTTCTTTAATTATGTACTTAATTAATAAGCTAAGGTCTAAGAGGGTTCTCCGAATTCAACTAATAGTTATTATCTGAGTTTAAGAAAGTCATTTTTTCTTTCAATTTTCTTTAACTAAGAAAATGACTTTTTAAGATAATACTAACTATTAGTTGAGTAAACAAAAGAACAATTGATACAAACATGCAAAAAAAAAAAAAAAGATGATTAATTTTCTTTATCTAAAACGAGGAGAAAACTTTTTTAAAAAATAACTAATGAAACTATGAAAAGAAAGAAGAGAACCAAAAGGAGGCAAAAATGGTCAAATTTGCTCTTGTACTATGAAATTGAGTAACTTAAATTTAGTAGCACATGTTAGAAAAAAAAAAAGTTTCACTTTTGCCCTTGAATTGATCACTAATGAATTATTTATATATACATGCCAAAATGTATATGAACATAAAAATAATGAGTGTAGCTCAGTTGACGAATTATCTATAGTGCTGTATTCCTCCTTATAATTAAAAAAATACGTAAAATCCACTTATTTCATGTAAAATAAGGACAAATACGAGACAATACCGTGGAAGGTGGACCAAAAACAGAAGCAAAGAGAGTGGAGTTTGAAGGCTCTTTGGGACCAAATAGCTCATTGGTGAAGGATGAAGAAGAAGATGAGGAACCAATCACTTGCTTTGCCTTTTCCATATAGTATTAATACAAATTTAAACAAGAAATGGATATATTAAGGTTCTTTTAAAATAGAGAAAAATTCTTCTTCTTCTTTTTTTGTCTTAATTGACACTCAAATGTTTTTTTAAAAACACAAATTTTGGTGTTATAGAAATGAGAGAGGAGTATTGCACGTAAAGATGATTTTCTTGTGTGTTTTGTGATAAGAAACAAAGATTTGTCACTCTTATTTATAGTGCCAAAGAAAAACATAAGGTACATTTGCCCCATGCACATGGACAAATACCACGTCTACTCCGGTTAAATCGATTTTGAGTCTAACTTAATCTCAAACGCAAAAAAAAAAACGTAAATATCAGCTCAAGAGTTGAGAATTGCTCAAAATCATATAAGCAGACCACATATTCCTTTTTTTTTATTTGATGTGAGACTCTTCAATACCCCACGTCACACCTAGACCTGAATATCTGGAGCGTGTACTATTTAGTATGGAGCCAATAGCAAGAACAAGAACTTAGAAGAGTCGTGCTCTGATACCATCATAAATAAGTTAACTTTTAGCTTAACTCAACCACAAAAATTAGATATTGTCCAAGTCATATTAAGGAAACCTAAGACACCATCCATCACCACATAGAGGTCGTTTGGTAGGCCGCATTAAAAGAAATAGTCCATGTATTATGTATGGTATTATTTAGTACTATGTTTTGTAGGAATTTGAGCCTATGTATAACTAATTCATGGATTAGTTATACATCTTACATAATATTATAGGATGTATTACTAATACCTTCCATTTGAAGGTATTAGTAATACATAGGATATAATACCATGGGATAAGTCACATAAAGATAAAAATATCCTCAAATCATTTTAATTTATTTTTTTTCATTTTCTTGATTTTAAGTTTTATATTTGTACTGGTAAATTTATTTAAATAAATTAGCTTACAAATTATTTAGAAAGAGTTGTTTGTTACTAAATATATCTAATACAAATTTGAAATGTGAGTTATTTAACATTTACTAATTAAAAGGCAAATATATCACTAATTATTCGTATTTTGAACAATTTAAAAAATTACACACATATTAAAATTATAACTTGCAATTTTTATGTGTAAATGTAGATGGTTTATTCAATTTTACCATTGTTGACCGTCTTTTTAATTCTAAAGTTAGTTGGTTTGTCTTTTTTTAAATGGAAAATTGACATTTTGTGAGTGATCAATTTATTAAAATGAAAATTATTTATCCTTACATAATTCAAGTAGAAAATTGGAAACATGACAACAAAATTATTCTTCTCATAACTAGTTAGAAGGCCATAAAAAAATATTTTCCGGCAATTATCTACCTTGACTCAATTACATAATAATTCAAGGGTATAATTGGAAAGAAGAATTCTAAAGAGTTTTAATCCAAATACAAGTTGGGATTGGAAACAATGAACCAAACACTTGATAAAATAAACCATGCATTACTAATCATTGCATTACTAATCTCTGCGTTATTCATTTTTGTACCAAACGACCCCATAGAGTCTTATGTCATCACCCCCACATACCTGACACTGTCATGTCTCAGGGCGTGGACAGTCAGAAGTCTGATTCTGATATCATGTTAAATAAACATTGAGACTAATTCAATTTCAAACTTAAGAGATAAAAATTATTCAAGATCATATAGAAATTAAAATCACACATTCCTTTTTTCATCTAATCTGATGTGAAACTCCTCAACGATGCCCGAATGTCATAATTCACAAGCTAAGTTACTAGCAAGGGGAAGGGTCAACGATACAAGATGGTTTATGCGAATTAGGGGCCCATTTTATCACTTCAATAATGCTCACACATAGAGAACAAATGCTGCAAGTGGGCATGTTGCTTGTCCCCAACACTTCTATTAGGTCACATTTGTGTATACAAGTATCACTATACATTTTTTTTGTTTTCATTCAATATTCGATATCCGCATTGAAGTTTAACCATTCCATTCTATTAAGGATTTTTCCATATCTAGAGCTGAAACCTCGAAACTTCTTATTAAAAAAAAACAGTCTCATCCAATACACTATATCCGTCGATAGAATATCACTATGCATTACTTATTTTATTCTTAATAGAAGTTTTTGTTGGCATAGATATGTTGTTGGATATTTAAAATAACATTACAACAAGTATCTTTTAGGCCATAATTAGGGGAATGTATACATTGGATGTATAAAAAGTTATGTTTTGAAATTAAAAAAATGTAAAGATTCAAAAATACTAGAAATATTCTTAGCACTTGTGGAAATAATTTACAAAGTCAAATGAGAAGAAGGGGTGTTTGGGAAGTATGACCACGTGAGCCGCCCAAAAGAGATACTAATTAGATAGATGGATAAGGTCGTCTATATCTGTCTTCCATATTGGGTTAATTAATTGCATAAAAAATTATTTATATAATTAATATTATTGACTAGTTATTGTGATGGTGGTAATAATTGTGATTGGTGTTGTAGTGACTGACGTGATGGCGACAATTTGATAGTTGTTTTGGTTTATGAGGAAGTTAATTGGTTGATGTTGGACCGCTCCGCTTTCTTAAAAGCAGGACCACTACAGAAGGTCAAACCAAGGATTATCAACACAATAGCTAGGAATTTGGAAAAACAAGGGAGCAAGATTTTCAATTGGACCTCAGCCCGAAGAGCGCTTCCCTAGTCAAAGGAAAAATCCCTTGAGCTTTTTCACATTTGCTCCTTCTTTCCGAATCGTACGAACATCTATGGAGCGTAGCATAGAAACTCATGTTCCCTTCTTCTTTATTAATTACTCTTCCGAGGATGGTTCAGGGGGAGCCGATTCTGCCTCCAACTGAAGAGGGAAATTTCAATCGTTATTAAAAGACTTTCTCAAATTAATCAAGTAATTCTAAATGTTGAAAATGCAAAGCATGAATGGCAGCAAACTCTGCATGCCTTTTTTGGAATGCGTGCCTGTTGTTTTTTCGAAGAGGGACTAAGCTAAGCCTGCATAACGCTATGGGAACATCCATTTTTATCTGTAGCTTGACATTTTTTGATTTTCTATTTAGCGTGTAGTTGATAATGTTTATAGTAATGGATGAATAATGTGTGGTAGTTGACGAATGGTGATGCGTTGGTGGTAGTTAACAATGATACTAATTGTGATGGTGGAGGTGTTGGTAGTAGAGATTGATCGCGTGGTGATAGCTAGTGACTGATATTGTTGGTGGATGTGACGGCAGTGATGGTGGTAGTGAATATAATTATTATAATGATGAAAGTTATAGATATGGTAGCCACTGACAATAGTGGTTGACAACAAATGATGATGGCTGTCAGTGGTGATTGTGATGACAGATGTGATTGATAATAACGGCTTGTAATAAGCAACGATTCTAATGGTTGACAATGATGGAGATGGTTATAATAACATTATTAATTCCTACAGGATCTAAGAAAGAGTATCAGTTATACATGTAATTTAATTTAGATGACCCAATATATTAAGAAATGTATAAATATATAACTACTAACTCAATAACTATGACAACTATAATTTCGATGGCATTCCAATAACCCAAAAATATCTTTATACCATCAGCGTATATATAAATATATACCTTAAATTCTATTCGAATATGTTGGAGTGTCCCTCACCATTCATGAAATTAAAACAAACAGTTGACTCGTCTTTCTCCATTACCTTTGCCTTTTGATTCCATTCTTCTCTTTGGCCTCCAAAAGATACATATATATTATATCAATGGCAAAAATTAAGTAGATATTATATTACGTGGGCACAATCTTGCTAAGCATAGAATATTATTTTTTTAATTTAAGATAAGGATATAGGCATATAGCCATGTGACCAAAAATGTCAAAAGTGCCTCTCTTCTTTCGACCTCATTTTTTTGTTTTGGGGAATTATTCCTTTTAGGTGTGTGAAGACTATCACCTAAGTACTTAGTTACTGTTGGACTTGGAGAATCTATATGTGTGTGTATATATATATATATATATATAAAAAAAAAATTTAAAAATTTAATTTCCAAAGGGCAGCAACAACAACAATATTAATACATATATTCAGTATAGTCCCATATAATAAAGTTTGAAAATAATAGGTGTATGCAGACTTTATCCCTATCTCAGAGGACAGAGAGGTATATAGAGAGGGTTGTTTTCCAATAGATCCTCAAGTTAAGGAAAAATAGTCGAAAGCTATCCCAAGAGGGAGTAACAAAAGTATAAGAAACAACTGATAGCAACAAAATAAGAATTACTCCCTCCGTCTTAATTTATGTGGAATCTTTTGGATTTCGAAATTCAAATAACTCTATTTTTTACCATAATTTTTTTATATATATCTTTATGTATTTTGAATGGTTATTTATTGTGACTTATAATATTTTTATGTAGTTTTAAAATTTATAGATTTTATTTCAAAAAATCTGAAGATTTCATACTCAAATTTACGGTCAAATTTAAATTATTTGATTCTCAAAATTTAATAAAAGTTAAAAGAAAATTATCCATCCGAACTTGTTTGGTTGGATTTGAATTACAATTTATCGAATTTGAAAATAGATAAAAAAATCCAAACCAAAATTTTCATATCTAATCCGAAATATCTATGTTGTATGTATATGCATATAATGATAGGATTAGTGGGGCTAACAATAATTAATCATTACGAAAATAGTTAAAGCATTAAGATAATTAATGACTATATAATCTCAAAAAGTTTATCAGATTATGTTCTTTGATTCTTATGATTAGCCATGTTTATATATCCTTTAGGACAATTAATTAAATAACGAAGGAAATTAAAAGCAAAAGCTACTAATAATATTTTTGTAGAATTATTCTTTTGTGGTTGTTCCAATAACATTTCAATTCCTCCTAGTAATTATGAATGTATAAGATAAGATAATAAAAAGGAAATAATATAATGATTATCTCAAGGACAATAATGTTAATTTAGTATAATGTTTATTTTAGATTTTGACACACTTGATCATTAAATATCATCCTAACATGATCCTCATCCATTCATGACTAAAAAATTGTGTCCAAATTAAAGGAAAGATAAACTATAAAGAAAGAGTTTAATTTATATAATTGATAGTATAATAATTTTTCAAATATTATCAAGTCATACAAAAGAAATAGATTTATTGATATTTTTTCATAAAAAGTAAATAGTTACATTGCTTTGAAAAGAATGTATAAGAAATAACAAATCTTCAATAAAATTAAAATACGATTAAGTAACTAAATGCAAGATACAAATAAGTTATATATATAAATCGAAATGATTCACTCTGAAGAAAGGAAGTTGTTTTGGCATGGTCGAAGAACACAACGAATATGTTAAACTATTAGCAGAAATAGAAAAGTGTGACAGTTAATAAATTACAACCTTTTAAATAATAATCGATCGATCAATCCATGAGTAAGTTAAACTCAAATAAAAAACATAATCATCGTATATCTTTTTTTATATTTTTCAACCGTCAATGACATTAATAAAAAGGAAAAAGGGTAAAAAATGTCCTTAAACTATGCGAAAGGAACAAACATGTCATTCGTTTACAGTTTGGTCCAAAAATGCCCTTGTCTTCAATACTTTGGTCTGATTTAATGGGTCAAAAATGCTCATTTTCCAAATAAATATATTATTTATTTTCTTTTTCAACACATTTTTTTTCTAATAATAATTTTTTAAAATTAGCAAATGTTTATCTTACTTCAATTCAGAATAATAAAAAATGAAAATATTTCTTATTTTATTATAATTATTTTTTATCGTTATATAAATATAAATTAATGATGGATATACTATGATCTTATATATATGACATATATTATCTATCGAAAGGGTACATGAAGTTATTCTATTTTAATTGATAAAATGAGATTAAGAAAAAAAAAATATTACCTACAGTTTTATTTGTTAAAGTGGTTTTAAAAGAAAGAAAACAAGAACAGTGTTCTTTAATAATATTTTAATTAGGAAGAAGATGTGTTTAAAAATATATATATATATTTATTCGGAAAAGAGCATTTTTGACCTATTTAGTAACTATAGGGGAATTTCTGGACCAAAATATTGACGGCAAGGACATTTTTGAACCAAAGTATTGACGGCAAAGACATTTTTGAGTCAAACTATAAAGAGAAAAAGGACAAATATACCTCCGAACTGACGTAAATGGTATGCAGATACCCTTCGTCATACTTTTGGGACATTGGTTCCCCTGTCGTACAAAAACTAGAGCATATATATATACCCTTCACTCTAACAAAAGACTAAATAGGGACACGTGGCACAATCTTATCCGTCGATCCGATATTTAATAAATGTAGGATCAGTGGATAAGATTATGACACGTGTATATCCGTTAGTATAAAGGGTATATATGCTCTAGTTTTTGGACGGCAGGGACACCAATGTCCCAAAAGTATAATGGAGGGTATCTGCATACCATTTACGATAATTTGGGGGTATATTTGTCTTTTTTTCCAACTATAAATGAAGGACATTTTTGTTCCTTTCACGTAGTTTAAGGGCATTTTTTACCCTTTTCCATAATAAAAATTATGAGATACAAATTTCAATAACTATAAAAAAAAATTTAGGTAATTTCTTCTTATCTACTTAAATTCTATATGTAGATAGAAAAAAATAGCAAAAGTGAAATAGTCTAAGATACAATCAAACTAATCCGAACAATATTACTATTAAAAAATGATATAACTCCAAACATTTATAATTTGGGCATGGCCATTCAAATTCCTTTTTGTTCGGTTTTCTTTTGTGACTTCAAAAATTTCAAGACAAATTTGCAAAAACATTTTAATCATGTCTAATTAATTAACCAAAGCCAAGTGCCTTTTCCCATTTCTCAAATTTTAATAATTTGACCATTAATGGTGAGTTTTCTTCTTCTTAACATTGTCTTTATATATTATGATGATAATTATGTTGATTTAGATTTGGATTTTTTTTAATTTTTTTTTTTTTTTAATTTTTTGGGAATTTGTATAGGTCAATATTGATATACATATATAGAGAGAAGTGGAAATGGCATATAAGGTGGATCATGAATATGATTATTTATTCAAAATTGTTTTAATTGGAGATTCTGGTGTTGGAAAATCTAACATACTTTCTAGGTTTACTCGAAATGAATTTTGTTTGGAATCTAAATCTACTATTGGTGTTGAATTTGCAACAAGGACCCTTCAGGTAATTATTCATAATTTTTTTAGTTTTCATCGATGTTCGATATCTGTTAATTTAAAATTTGACTAGTTCGAATATGAGCCAAAAATTTGAATTTTTAAGGGTGAAGCGCTTTCTACGTCTCAATTTTATGAAAGTAATTAAACTTTGACAACTTGAGAAGAGACAAGGATAATAGTTACATTTTCTTTCGTCTCAATTTATGTCGCGATATAATTGGATTAGATATGTAGTTTGAGGGGGGGAAATTTATGATATAAAATAAGTCAGATATTTTGTGATTATGAATCATCAATAAAGTAAGAAAAGTATGATACTTAAATTAAAATCAAATAAAACAGTAATGTCGGCATATCCTCTTTGCAATGATGTGACACATTAGAAAATGTTGTTAATTACATTTCTTTTTCATTTGCCTTGCATTTAGCAATTATGTACCTTTATTTTGACTTTTCATAGCGAAAATTCTGACTCCAATATTGATATGTATGTCTCTCGATCGCTGTATATAATTTGATTGTATTTTCTATAGTGAAAGATCCTAACTCCGGTATTTATATGGATGTCTATATATGATTTGGTTGCATTTCATATAGTAAAAATCCTGATTTCGATACTGAACTTTATGTCCATATATGCTTTGGTTGCATTTTCAGTAGTGAGAATCCTAACTCAAACATTGATATGTATGTCTAGATATGCTTTGGTTGCGTTTCATATAGTGAAAATTCTGACTTCAACACTAATATGTATGTCTATATATGCTTTGATTACATTTCATATAGTGAAAATCCTGACTTCAACACTATATGCTTTGGTTGTGTTTCATATAGTGAAAATCCCGACTCCATCACTGATCTTTATGTCTATTATATATGCTTCAATTGCGTTTTCTATAGTGAAAATCTTGACTCTGATACTAATCTTTATGTCTATATATATATGCTTCACTTGTGTTTTCCATAATGAAAATTCCGACTCCGACACTATTTTTCATGTTTATAAATGCTTTGGTTGCGTTTCATATAGGAAAACTCCTGACTCCGACACTACTTTTTATGTCTATATATATGCTTCGATTGCGTATTCTATAGTGAAAATCCTGACTTCATCACTGATCTTTATGTCTATATATGCTTTGGCTGTGTTTCATATAGTAAAAATTCTGACTCCATCACCGATCTTCATGTCTATATATGCTTTGGTTGCATTTTCTATGGTGAAAATCCCGACTCCAACACTAATCTTTATGTCTATATATATGCTTCACTTGTGTTTTCTGTAGTGAAAATTCCGACCCCGACACTATTTTTCATGTCTATAAATGCTTTGGTTGCCGTTTCATATAGGAAAGATCATGACTCCAACACAACTTTTTATGTCTATATATATGCTTCGATTACGTTCTAGAAAATCTTGACTCCAACACTGATACGTATATGCTTTGGATGTATGGTGTAGGTAGAAGGCAAGACAGTTAAGGCACAAATATGGGACACTGCAGGTCAAGAAAGGTACAGAGCCATTACAAGTGCTTACTACAGAGGAGCTGTTGGTGCCCTTTTAGTTTACGACATAACCAAAAGACAAACGTTTGAGAACGTAACGCGTTGGCTCCGCGAGCTACGTGACCATGCAGACTCTAATATTGTCATAATGTTGGCTGGTAATAAGTCGGATTTGAACCATCTCAGATCAATCCCCGAGCTAGATGCTCGGGGATTGGCTGAGAAAGAAGGGCTCTCATTCCTCGAGACGTCTGCTCTCGAGGCATATAACGTTGAGAAAGCGTTCCAAACGATTTTATTGGACATATATGAAATTGTAAGTAGGAAAGCTTTGGCTGCTCAAGAAGCAGCAGCTGCTATTCCTGGACAAGGCACTGCTATTAATGTTGGAGAGTATGTTGGTAATAATAATAAGAGACCATGTTGTTCTAATTAAGTGAAAAAAAAAGTTGAAATTTTAGCCAATAACCGATTCAAACCGAACCACAAACACTTGTAGGGTTGAAAATGACGTACTAATACTTTTTTTTTGGTTACTTTGATGAAAGAAGTATGATTTTGTATAGTATGGAATTACTTACACATAGTTCTTTTTTTCTTACTAAATGGTCAAAATACATACCTATTGTTTTTACGAGTTTCAGATCTGAACTATCATGTGTTTGTGTTTCCTATTTGAACTATCGATAACTATTTGTGAAAACACACCTCGAAGCTGACTAGACCAAGTGTTAATTGCATACAATCGCCAAAAAGTGTGTGACATCTTAATTTGTCCATAAAATTCCGTCCACGTGGCAGATGACTCGTTAATTTCGAGGCGTGTTTTGATAAATAGTTGGTGATGGTTCAAATCGATAATACAAACACTTGATAGTTAAGGTAGAAAACTTGCGAAAAAAGTGATACTTCAGGTGAGAAAAAGAGGTTTTTATCGTTTTGTCAGGAAATAAAGGATTAAGTTGGTGTTCAATGTGTAGCCTAGGCTTAACAAGCTTACATAGGATATAAGATCGAAAAGAATGCATTGAATAGATGCTCAATCATTGAGAAGGAAGGACGCTTTCAGAGGCGAAAAGGCAATGAGGAGATCAAATAATGTATTCACAATATTTGCATGAAGAAGGGAATGTTCCTGGGATCATTCAAATATCTGATCTTTATTGCCTTTAAACTGATAAGAGTCTCCAATACAAGATAGAATTTTCTATATATTTCATTTTAATTGCAAAATATGTAGACTTATTTGTAAGATTCAAGTTGTATTCCATCAGTATCTCCGGTAGGACCCCGGAAAAAATAGGGGTAGCTAAACCAGCTCTGCATGATCAACTCATTTTCCTCATCGATGACTTCTAACTTGGCACACAGGAGAGGAAATCATCTACGAGCATACGAGGTCAAAGAGGTCACAACGAACATATCATAAAGGAAAATTTCCTGTCAAGCGAATGTGATCCAATGTACTCCGTAAACCATACTTATTCACGGCTGCATAAGCAGCTCTAAATCCTCCACCGTATGCTGGAGAAGCATCATGGGCAATCTGGTGCATGAAAAACTCACCGAGCTTACTCTCTGCTTGAGATGTTCCTCCTTTCTTCGATGATGACCATGTAGACGATGACGAAGCAGTTGATGTAGATGGCATATTTCTTGATCCAGGCACTACCTCTGATTCAAGCCACATGTGGGAAAGCACTTGGCAGATTCCTTCTTCTACTTCAGGGGTGAGATTACGATATCCTGCAAATTACAAAAGTATAATCTTAACAAGAATTCGTTTACTTAGATTACCGTAGCATTTTGCTTTGTTATGCTTTCACTTCTGTTACTTCTTTTTGTAGACTACTTTGGATTGTTTTTCCTTGATCCAAGGGTTTATCGGAAACAACCTCTATCTCTAAGGTAGGACTTAGGAGTAGGGTCTGCATATACTCTACCATCTCCAGACCCCATTTTGTGTGACTACATGGGTACATTGTTGTATAATCCTAACAAGAACGTAGGTTGATCAAGCACAACGAAGTTCTGGTGATGAAACATCCAGATATCTTTCTTTTCTTGAAGATTGTTCATGTTCTTAAAGTTCGGTCCAGACTGACAAAGTTGAAAGGAAGTATCGAATTTTACCTTTTAGACGTAACCAGGCATGCATCAGTTCATGAGCTAGAATGGCACCAGTAAGTAATCTGCATATAGAAAAGATTTGGTAAGCCAATTTTGTCATACAGTATTATTGTCACAAAAAAAGTCCCGGGAATAGACAAAGAACAGTACTCCCTCCGTTTTAGTTTGTTTGCCTTACTTTTCTTTTTAGTCCGTTTCAAACAGAATGTCTCTTTCCTTCTTTTTTTTCACATGGCATGTTTAAGACCACAAGATTAAAAGGGCAATTTGGTACATTCTACGTATCTTTATTTAAGACCACAAGAATCAAAAGTCTCCTATACTTGCTTAAATTCCCTGTCAAGTCAAAACTAGACAAACAAATTGAAACAGAGAGAGTACTAATGTTTCATTCTTACTAACATGTAGATTGACTTTAGTCTCTCTCTGTTTCAAAGTCTAAGAATAATATAATAGTGTGGCTTCATGCCAAAGCACATCTTACTTTCTTTCACTTGAAATATAAGATCAACCATAGTTTCCTCTGCTTCAAAATATCTAAAAGAATAATGATTGGGTGACGTGTTACGAAAAGCTTAGTTTTTTTTCAACAACTAGGCCCTATTCCCAAGCTAGTTGGGGTCTACTAAATGGATCCTCACTGTCCATGTCACTCCATTTAAATCCATCTCAATCCAATATTTAAAAACTTTAGGTTATCTAGCTAGCACTGGAAGTTCTTTATATTTTCCACCGCCATATCTCTTACAAGACCAAAAGACTCCTAATGAGCACTGAACCTAAAGTAAACAGACCAGCAATAATAAAATTAAGTACCAAGCAATTGGTATAAGCCTATATGGATCTTTTTCCTCGTCTTCTTCTTGTCCTTTTCTTTTTCTCAGCGAGCGTGGAGCACCACATGCCACATTGGTTTTCATTTTCACCATGAGGCTAAATGAAACTCAAAGGAAGGAATGAAAATAAGGAGGTTACCTTGGAAGGCCGTATATTACTAGGATAGCTGTAACTTCACATCTTCTAATTAGCTTTTGAGGATGTGTTCTGATTCCTATTAATCCACGACCACCTATTTTTGGCCTTCTGAGTATCTGCATTGTTAAAAAAATTGTCATGGCACCTATCACATGTTTCACTAGAAGAACGGGAAGACGTGTTTAAGCGAGTCTAACATGGAAAAATTTTCTCATGACTGAAGATCTTACACTGGTGACTGTCTGCTCTTCTGATAGGCATAGACCTCTGGTTTCAGGCATATGATGGAGACCCTAAAAGAGTTCTTGAGTTAGTAATCTTCCGAGAGTAAAGGACAGAAAAAATATAGGCAGAGATCATTCATACATGTTTCTCCCCTTCAATGGCCTCATTAAGGGCATGTCTTTCAACAAGAAGCATAGGAACTTGCTGATCTATTTTCATGTTCATGCCTTCATAATAGTCTCTGATGGAATGGTAAAGTGGCTGGCAGTCCCCGGTATCCATGATTGCAGATTCCATGCACTCTAAGCATAAGCTCCGACCATCTCCAAGTGACATATATCTTGCATTCCGTGACTTCAAGAAGATAAAAACAATAAACGAGAATGTGAGTTGAATGAGAGGTGTGATCCAACATGTTTACTGTCAACTGACATCCGTACCTCCAGACGTTCACAACTACAGCACCGTTTGGTATTGTCATTCTCATGTGCAGGGCAATATTTTTGAGACCAAAATGGATGGCATCTGTACTCGATCAAGCCAGCTCCGTTTGTTGGGATCTGCAATGTGAATGGTAGGTCATAACAAGAGGGATGTGAAAGATATTACAGGGGCTTAAATACACAAAATGGCCTCACAATAGAACTATGAACCGTAACTTGGAGTTCTATTAATTAACTTCCAGTAAGAAAAAGTCATATACAGAAGCAGTATGTCCTTACAAATTGATGGCAGACTTCACATTTTGGATGAGTCATTTCCTTGAAGCATGACTTATGATATGTATTGTTCCCTGACAAAGAAAACTTGAATCAACGTAACCAATGAGCTAACATGTCAAAATATTCGAAAATATTCATTTTGTATGAAAATAACAGTCCATTGGTATTATTTTTTAGTTTCATATTTGGCAAAGGGTTGAGTGTTGGGAAAATGAGAGCAACAGCAAGGACAAGAATGTACCTCGTATTCAGTAATTGGGACACCACAAGCACGACAAAGAAAACATTCTGGATGAAAGAAAGTTCCCATGCATCCCAAATAATTGCCAGAGACGATATCCTTATTGCAGCCACTACATTTTCTGCGAATATTTTTATGTGCACATAAGTTCTCTCTTACTCTGACAAACAGCAATCTGGCATAGTTTTCATCATCAAGAAAAGTGCATACACGCACGCAAACACACAAACACACACTTCACTAATGTTCTGCTCAACCAGTTTGTTTGTTTGTTCTTTTTTTGTTGTTGACAAGGGAACTTGCAGCCACTACCCTCCGGGTGCGCACAATTCTACTCAACCTGTTTGTAGCCTAGACATTTGACTTTACAAGCAGTAATTTACCACCAAAAATCAGGCCATGGTTCTTTCAAGACCTCAAATTAAGGAAGTGTATATGTGTGTGTGTGTGTATATTAAACGCATACATCTGTTCAGTGTCTTAAATGTGTTTTTTATTTTTTTGCAATTGGAATAGAATAAAGCTCAAAATTTGAATTTTTGTTTGTTTACACCAACATTCAAGGAGCACATAATCTATCATATTTAGGATGCCGCATGTTACAGTCTCATCTTCAAGCAAACATTGATCAATATTTGGTCTCTTCGAATTAACCTAGACACATAAAATGAATGAGGACACATCTAAAACATCAATGCATTAGTTTTCCTAACTTTCAAAGCAAACATATTCACAACAAATAAGTAGCAACAACATATATTTTTGTTTCTTTTATTCCTTCAGCATTACAACAGATACCAGAGGTACTAAGCCTGCCATGAGAGCGATGCATTAAAGAGATCACAACGTGAATTGCTAGAACTATTTATATTTCAGCTGAGACAATGTATAATAATTGATATCTCAACAATCTTGGAAACACAAGACTAATACCTGTAACTATTGGGATTATATTCCCAAGGAGCATATGAAGGAGCATACTTAGGAGGATATGAGGATGAATTCGAGTTATCTTGAAGCGATCTTGCTAGATCTTCATCTTGGTCAGTCCTCCATCTGTATCCTGAGAAACATAAACCTTTCATTTCCTCCTCAAAAGAGTGAAAATCAACGTTTTTGGAAATGGTAATGCTAAATGCAAGAGTAACTTCACTATTCTTGAACATTTCATGAATGCAAATATAATTACCTTTTGGTCTTTTCAAATCTTCAGCAAGAGAGAGTGCAATTGCACGGTCTAGTTCCTCTTTCTCCTTATTGGTCCTAGAGTTATCATCCTGATGAAATTTTAAATGTGTTGAGAGGATCATTCAATCGAAGGAGATAAGTTTGATTGGAAGGAATATGACTAAGTTAATTTTAGAAGAGAAAAAAGTAGCCATGAATTATTTGATGATAGTTTATGGAAAGCAAATGGCCTAACTTGAGTAATCAGTAGAAGAATTCAAGCATCAACTTCTGAAGGCAACCAAATATTCCTGCCCTAGTGCCCTTAGAACAAGTAGTACAGCTGAAACATCGAAGAGCTTCTCTTTAAATTATAGTTGGCAATAGTTCTTGAAGAACCTTAACAATATGGCTTAAAGTTGACGACTTTTTGGCATAAATTTAGGAGGATGTTAATTTATAAAATGATCAGCTTTGCATGTCACATGTGATGTGGATTAATGTTCGAGTGACTAGAATGGCAGATTGAAGACACGGAGAGACTAAGGGGGCATTAGGCATGAATTCGAGTCCATATACTGTTTCACATTTCAGGATATATGGAATCCTATTCAGAAGGGCATAAATGAAGCTTCTTGAAGAGACCAAGGGGGCATTAGGCATGATTTTTTTTCTTTTTCCTGGATTTGAACTCTGGATCCAAACACGTTTGACCATAAAATTCCGGAATTCAACTTATTTCGGATTTTTCAGGAATTTGGAAAACACCAAAAAAGTTGTTTTCACTTTTTTCACTCGAAATTACTCACAGAAGTTCAAAAACAATTCCAATTTGTATTCATGGTCAAACACAACCAATTTTCAAATATCATTTTTTCACTTTGAAAGCAAAAACTACTTTTTTTCAAATAGTCACATTTTTACGGTCAAACGGCCCTAAAATCCCTCCCAAAAAATAAAGAAAGAAAGAGAAACAGAAAAGGATAGTTGAAACTTCTACTGATACCCCTGAAGTAAACAGAGTAGCATTTTAATAGCATGTCTAATGAAGAGCTTATTCTTTTCCCCATAAACCAATTTAGCTATTGGTTTTGATCAGAAACAGAACAAACTAAATCATTAGATTTCAAACAGTCCATCACAAAGAGGTCCACTACTTTTGCGCACCTATACATTTTGTCATATCGTTATCAAGATAATTATTAGACGATAAAGAGGTCTGCCTATCACATTTTCCAAAGATTCACCGGATTAAAAAAAAAGTTTAAGATGCCAGTCATCATCCACACCAGGAATACAAATACAATAAGCTGCATTCTTTCCAGCCTCCTATTTGAGAAATTTTTCACTTCCTTGGCTTTATCATTGAGTATACATAAAACATTTTTAGTCAAAACTATTATGAATGAAGAATCTTTATTCTCAATAATCCAGCATCCAAAATAAGAATTCTTGTTAGTAATAGAAAACACCAACTTCTTTCTCCCCTCCCTTTACAGAAAAAAAATTGAAAAAAAACAAAGACAAACAAGAAAAACTACCTCAAAAAATTTTACTAATCTTTTTTGTCCCTAGAAAGCAAAAATCTTTCCCACAAAAAGTAGCTATTTTGTTAAAGGCGAAATCGAATTTCAAGGAGATCATGTGCATACCAAGCTACAGAAAATCTATAATTCTCAAAATACACCCTTTGCTCTCCTCTTCTCTCTTTTCTTATGTTTCCTATACTATAAATAACATATATTGACACTACAGATAAAAAAGAGACACATTAAAACAGTTTTCTGTGTTACAAGAACATTAAAGGGTCTATCATAAATATCAAAGTAAAAAATGATGTAAACAAAAGAGAAAAAAATCACCATTGATCTGGCTGGAGCTCGCCAAACCATATTTTCGTCTCCAAGAAACTGTGGTTGCTGTCTCCTATTACCTGACCCACCACCCTTGAAAAGTTTACTCAGCCATTTCATTAATCTTGACTTTCTCTCAGTAGTTGAAGAAACAAAGTGACCTGCTTAAACCCCACAAAAAAAGCCAACTTTATTTTCAAACATAACTAAAACAAGTTTCATGAAAAATACTGAAAAGGGTACTCTTTCAATTACAAAAAGATACAATCTTTGAAGTCTTTAAACCCCACAATATATACCAACCAAAAAAAGCCAACTTTTTT
Organism: Solanum tuberosum; assembly: GCF_000226075.1. Classification (NCBI taxonomy): domain Eukaryota; kingdom Viridiplantae; phylum Streptophyta; class Magnoliopsida; order Solanales; family Solanaceae; genus Solanum; species Solanum tuberosum. The sequence continues at coordinate 552,610 of NW_006239128.1, forward strand.
TTCACATAACTAAACCAAGCTTCATGAAAAATATTCAAAGGGGGTACTCTTTCAATTGCAAAATGATTCAATCTTTGAAGTCCTTAAACTCCACAATAAATATCAACCAAAAAATAACTAAACCAAGCTTCATGAAAAATACTCAAAAGGGTACTCTTTCAATTACAAAAAGATTCAAATCTTTGTAATCCTTAAGCCCCATAACAATAATCAACCAAAAAATCCAACCTTTTTTAACATAACTAAACCAAGCTTCATGAAAAATACTCAAAAGGGTACTCTTTCAATTACAAAAAGATTCAATCTTTGTAATCCTTAAGCCCCATAACAAATAATCAACCAAAAAATCCAACCTTTTTTAACATAACTAAACCAAGCTTCATGAAAAATACTCAAAAGGGAACTCTTTCAATTACAATAAATATCAACCAAAAACTCCAACTCTTTTTCACATAACTAAACCAAGCTTCATGAAAAATACTCAAAAGGGTACTCTCTTAATTGCAAAAAGATTCAATCTTTGAAGTCCTCACAACAAATATCAACCAAAAAAACAACTAAACCAAGCTTCATGAAAAATACTCAAAAGGGTACTCTCTTAATTACCAAAAGATTCAATCTTTGTAATCCTTAAAGCCCACAACAAAATACCAACCAAAAAAATTCAACTTTTTTCACATAACCAACTCAAGCTTCATGAAAAATACTCAAAAAGGGTATTCTTTCAATTACAAAAAGACTCTATCTTTAAAGTCCTTAAAACATTACCATATATGCAAGGCTGAGATATATGATTGACACTTGAAGAAGACATTGATTAGGATACTGCGATATGTATAGAAACAGAAGAAATTTGTTGAGATTTTTCAAGATTTGAAAAGGGTGGCTTAAAAATGAAGAGGACAAAGTAGGAATGAGAAAGAAGGGTGTATAGAGAAAAGAAATGGAACAATGGCATCATGTATAAAGCCTAAGTTTTTATGAGAATCTTGTGTGAGAGAAAGATTCTTGGCTTGAACAGAAAGAGGAAATTTGGGAATCTGCTGAGAAGGATTGTGATGGAAAGGTAAACACTGGCAGTGGCAAGCTGCAATTTTGAACGGCTGACAAATTGGGGGGTGTGAGTGAAGTTTCATACAACTAATTATACAACACAAAATTCTCAAAAAAAAAAAAAAAACATTCTTCATTGAATTTTTTTATTTTTTTTAAAGGTTTGGTTGCAAAGGAGGGAAAAGAAGTTTTATTGACAAATGGGACTTCCTTTTCTTACAAATTACATCAAGGTCCCATAATATTATTACTCCCTCCGTCCCATTTTATATGATGTACTTTGATTTGGCACAAACTTTAAGAAAAATGGAAAGACTTTTAAAACTTGTGGTCCAAAATGAATGATAGAAATTTGTGTGGTTGTAAATCATTTCATTAAGGGTAAAAAAGACATTTTATAGGTAAATTGTTACTTAAAATAGAAATGTGTCATTCTTTTTGGGATTGACTAAAAAGGAAAGTAAGTCATATAAATTGGGACAGAGGGAGTATTATTTTGGTTAAATATGGTAATTTAATACTTTGGTTCAAGAGATTAGGTGTGTTATTCTTGTATAAAATTTAGAATTAAATTTGTCTTGTGCTTCACTTGTGGATTTCATGTTGTTGGAGTTTGGTTGAAGGTATTACATAAAATCGGTAAGCTTTGAAAATTTTCTATATAGAAGGGGAATAAGTTAAGTTATAGTCTTGATTTTTTATTTTTTTTTTATGATTGTGGTGTTCGGGTCAACTTTCTCGCATTTCGATTAATTCTACAAGACTATGACAGATGGAAAGAATTTGAGACCTCAAGGTTCTCAATCACTTCATTGACCACTAGGTCACACTCTTGGGTGCATTATGTGATAGATATGAGAATTTGCACATATTCATATCGGTTAGTTAGTTTTTTTTTAAAAAAAAAAAAATCCATTTGATTTTCCTTTTTTATATACTAATTTCATTCATTGTAGACAATTACAAGTTGTTGATTTTTCAGTAATACAATGATCTAAGAAAAAATTATGTTGTTAGTGAAAACAACAAATGACTACGAATTAAATTTAGATGGGAATGACATAAAAAGTCTTTCATAAAACCTAGCATTAGAAATGTTACCACGCTATATAAGATATAAAGTTAAATCTCATCAAATTAATTTAGCCAAAAAAATTGAAAATTTTAAAGCTATGAAACTAGATTCGGATACGAATTTAAATTAATGGTCAAACGCACACTTTAAAACTATCATTCTTTCACGAGTTTCATATCTCAACTATCAATTATCAATTATTGTTTTCTCCATTTGAATTCACCACCTTCTATGTATTAAAACACACCTCAAAGTTGATCACGCTAATTATCAGCTATTTTCTTTTCATACCTAAACTATCACTATTTACTCAACTAGGTGCCTTTTCATACACAGATATGATAGGTTCACGTGGAAAAATGCATAGATGGTGATAGTCTAAATAGATAAAGAAATAGTTGAGGAAATGAAACTCGTAAAAAACTAATAATTCAAATGTAATTTTGACCATTAGCTTTACTGATTTTGACCAAAATTAACAATAAGATGAGTATTTTCTTTGAAAAAATCATTTGAAAAGGAAGAAACTACTTGACTCTTAAGATAGTATAATTGCAGAATGAGTTCATGTAGAAGCATACGTTTAGGATCAAATATAAACGTAACACTATGAAAATGAATGTGAACTCTAAAATTAGAATATACTAATGTACATTATCTAGAAGACACCCTTCTACAAATCCTAGTAGGAAGCACTTTTCATTTTACTGAGAATTAGTCGGATCCAATATGAGTATGAAATATCAGAAAACAAGCAAATCTAGTTATCATAATAAAGTGACACCCTTGTATAATACATTATACAGAAAAGCATAAATAGTTTAAATTTGTTCTCCTTTGACCAATTGGATCTTAATTATTGCTCTTAGCGTTAATATTTTGGTTTAAAATAACTCCCTTTCCACTTATTGGACCTCAATTATCCTTTACGGCTAAAATTGCTCATCCTTCCACTTATTTAACCTCAGTTATCCTTTACAGTTAAAAATATCCTTCCTTTGGGACATTTTTAGCGCGTTTTACTCTTCCTCTACAAGCGAGACTCCATCCGAATCCGTCACTCCTCGGATGAGACCTATTGTTCTATGATCACTGCACCACTGAATTATATTCACTTTCAAGTTCTCACTTCTAACCCAAAAGAACACAATGTCATCAAACCAAACCCTAACCAGGGGCATTTAAGCCAATTTAGGGGCATATTTTGTATCCTTTTTCATACTTTATGTATACCTCTTGTATCGCTGGCCCCCTTTCTTTTATCAAAATCTAGCGTAACCAGAGAACAATCGAAAAGATTCTGGCAATATATGAGAACGACCCACTCTTCAAAAGTCCCCTAATCACCGATAAAACCAGAATTCATCAAAATCCTTTTTTCGTCAAAAATTTACATTATATTTAAATATAACTAATAGATATTAACCTCCTTTAATAAAAATCTTGTCCTATGTCCAAAAGTCCCCCTAGCCCCCTATCATTTTTGGTCATATTGGTCCATGCCAACTTATAACGGTTGTGTTTTTTTTTCTAAGAGAATTTTTCCCTATCTAATGTATTGTCACCAAGTTGATGAACAAAATCAAATGATGCCTTTTGCCTTTCGGTAAGCATTAGATATATACGATGGAGGTTCACCTAAGTATTTTTATAAATTTATAGCTTGAATTATGACGAACTATAATAGAAGAAGATAAAAGATAAATGAGAAAACGTTAAATGAATAAGAACACATATTTATTATTGAAGGAGAGATACCATTCACGTGAAAAGTTAAGAAAATGTAATTAAAAAAAGTAGTAGCTTTCCCATTTGTGGACGAACTTCTCCCTCCGTCCCATATCAGTTGATTGTTATATTAAAAATAGTTGTTTCATATTAGTTGTCCACCTAACTAAACCAAGAAAGCGTTGATTAATTTTTTTTCTATATTACCCTTGCAATCAACTCTTTTTGAAAGTGTTCACATTTGTTTGTAAAATTCTCAAGAAGTTTTTTAAGGGGTGAATTAGTAAAATTATCTTTTATTTATAATTTCTTAAGTCTCATGCAAAATGAAAAGTGATCAATTTTCTATGTAATTTAGGGTGGAGTTATAGACGGAGGGTGGATAATTCGCCCATTTGTGGGGGAAGAAGGATCCATTTTGATCTGTGTTTTTAGGAAGGACCCCTTTTTATATATAGTGCCCAAAAAGTGTCCATTTTGAGGCCGGACTCACTAGAAAAGAACTTTACCTTGCCCACAAAACAAATCTCACAATATATTTACTTCTATAGTTTGCTATTCTCTTCATCTCAAATTATCTGTCGTGTTTCTCTTTTATAAGCCTCTTAAAAAACATTAATGAGGAGAATTTTTTTTAAAAAAGAAACTATATTTATCCTCATTTATGTCTTAAGATATAATCTCTCTTTATTAAATATATACTCTATATATCAAAATATTTGTAATCTTCAAGAACTATTACTACTAAGGATTGAATGAAAAAAAGAATTACTTGTTTTGTCTTTAACTTTTAAAACAACAAATCATTTGTGATAATTAAAAAATCACGACAAATAATTTGAGACTGAACGAGTAATATTAAGTCAACCATGCATGCAAATGTCCTATTTCCAAAAGTCCCCCTAACCCCCTACCATTTTTGGTCATATTGGTTCATGCCAACTTATAACGGTTGTGTTTTTTTCCTAAGAGAATTTTTCCCTATCTAATGTATTGTCACCAAGTTGATGAACAAAATCAAATGATGCCTTTTGCCTTTCGGTAAGCATTAGATATATACGATGGAGGTTCACCTAAGTATTTTTATAAATTTATAGCTTGAATTATGACGAACTATAATAGAAGAAGATAAAAGATAAATGAGAAAACGTTAAATGAATAAGAACACATATTTATTATTGAAGGAGAGATACCATTCACGTGAAAAGTTAAGAAAATGTAATTAAAAAAAGTAGTAGCTTTCCCATTTGTGGACGAACTTCTCCCTCCGTCCCATATCAGTTGATTGTTATATTAAAAATAGTTGTTTCATATTAGTTGTCCACCTTACTAAATCAAGAAAGCGTTAATTAAAATTTTTCTATATTACCCTTGCAATTAACTCTTTTTGAAAGTGTTCACATTTGTTTGTAAAATTCTCAAGAAGTTTTTTAAGGGGTGAATTAGTAAAATTATTTTTTTATTTATAATTTCTTAAGCCTCGTGCAAAATGAAAACTGATGAATTTGCTATGTAATTTAGGGTGGAGTTATAGACAGAGGGTGGATAATTCACCCATTTGTGGGGGAAGAAGGATCCATTTTGATCTGTGTTTTTAGGAAGGACCCCTTTTTATATATAGTGCCCAAAAAGTGTCCATTTTGAGGCCGGACTCACTAGAAAAGAACTTTACCTTGCCCACAAAACAAATCACAATATCTACTTCTATAGTTTGCTATTCTCTTCATCTCAAATTATCTGTCGTGTTTCTCTTTTATACGTCTCTTAAAAAACATTAATGAGGAGAATTTTTTTTAAAAAAAAACTATATTTATCCTCATTTATGTTTTAAGATATAATCTCTCCTTATTAAATATATACTCTATATATCAAAATATTTGTAATCTTCAAGAACTATTACTACTAAGGATTGAATGAAAAAAAGAATTACTCATTTTGTCTTGAACTTCTAAAACAACAAATTATTTGAGATAATCATTCTTAAAAATTACGACAGATAATTTGAGACTGAACGAGTAATATTAAGTCAACCATGCATGCAAATGTCCTATTTCCAAAAGTCCCCCTTACCCCCTACCATTTTTGGTCATTGGGCCATACCAACTTCTAACGGTTGTGTGTTTTCTCTAAGAGAATTTTTCCCTATCTAATGTATTGTCAACAAGTTGATATACAAATTAAATTATGCCTTTATGCTTTTTGGTAAGCATTTTATGAAAATATAATAAAAAGTTAGAAAGAATTATTAAAACGAATATTATCATACATCCAAGCACCTGTCCATTCAAAAGTCATTCAAAAATATTCTAATTTTTTTTAAAAAAAAAGTTTAAAGTTATATATACACACCATCCGTTAATATACAAGATTGTATTGTGTTATGTTGTTCGGACTACTCGAAAATATTATATAATACATTATTTTGAAGGATCTGATATGCATTTAAATATATTTTTGAAGAGTCTGAGCAAAATAGTTTAGATAATACTTTTTGGAATATAGATTTGTGATCTTGAAAATAAGATAGGTTACGTATTATAACAAGTAAAGATGATGCGATAATATAATAAAATAGAATAAATTCTTATACTATAGAATCACTCAAGCAAAGCAATTAACGGTCTCAAATTCACATAGTATTGTGATGAGTCATTAACTGATGACTGTTGTTATACCATTTCTTGTTAGTTGAGGTATCTTAAATTCATAAAGGAGTACTACCAGATGTGGTGCAACGGCTGGAGCTGCTAGGTCTCGAGTTCGAATTTGGTTATGAAAAAATCTTTAGTATGAAACGTTTTCCACTGAACAGAGTCTTACGTGACGCGAATCTAAAATAATCAGACTTCAATGTGGATATCGAACCTGGAAAAAAAATCGAAAAGGAGCTAGCAAGCATTTCTACATATTTTTTTTCTCTATTTTATTTTCTCATATATATATAAAATGAAATGTAGTTGAGATTCTTTGTTTGAGGATTAGTGTAGCATCTGGTTTTTTTTTTCTTTTATTCAATTTCAGATCATTTTGGTTTGAGTGGTACTATTATTCAATTTTTTTGTCTTATCATTTTGTAGCAATATTGATTCATCATTAATTAAAGGTTAACCAAAATACACCTACCGATTTACTTTTACTTATCCATTTTTAACTTGATATTTTTCTTTAAAAACAATAATTAATATGAATATTTTATCATAATAAGCTAATAACCATATTAATTGATGTAAGTCTTATATCTTCGAAAATAATTCAGAAAATACATGTTAAATGGATTCTTAAATATAAATACAATATTTAAGTCAAAACTATTATATTTATGGTTTTACATGATGAATAAGGACTCTAATATAATATCGAACATCGAGTAAAAAAATAATTAAAAATTACTCCATGTTATGTTAGCACAAGTTAAAGATGAAACATAGAGAATTGTGCCTCATCTAATTGTTTTAGTATTTTATTTTATTTTGGTGATCAGCAACTTTTACTGAATTATTCTTCCAGCGATTTTATGCGTTAAAAAAGTTAATTAGAATCAGTACTCTTCTTCTTTAGTGTTGTCATTACAACTAATAAAAGTCCAATATTATTTTAATTAATAAATCATAACCATAATATTCTTTTTATTGGAAATTTAAATCTTGATTGGGTTATTAAAAAGGAAAAGGCATAAATTGTTGGCACTCACTTTGTTGTCAGGCATATAAGGTTAAAAAAAATAGATTAATTAAAGTACCTTCTTAATTGCCTGCGAGTATATATGGTATCACATGAAGAAAATCTTATTGGGAACATTCAGGTTCGAGCCTACGAGAAATTTTAAAATTTTTTATTAGAAGTGTTAATATTGTAATGTACAATTAATCAAATTCTAACATGAATACTGATATCGATCGAGAAATATAAATAAAGAAAAAAAAGAATACTAGTATATATATATTTACATTTTATTCATCAAAGGCCGACATCAGGATTTAGTGGCTGCAAATTGAGTCCTAAATCCTAATTAATTAAACAATTTCACTAATTAATTTACTATTTCAAATAGTGGTTGAATTTTAAATATTACTGCAAATGTTTATCTTTTTTCTCCTATTGCTTGATATTTATATTTGTATTCGAATTACCACAATAAATTTAGCAATAATATTTATTATCGTAAAAATATTTTGTAATAACTTGAGCTAATGTCATTATATTCAAAGTCACTAAAGTTTTCAACGGTATTTATATAAAGTATTGGTTATAAATATCTATGTTTATTATTGCCGCTAAATATAATATGTAACAACAATTATATTATTATCCGCTAATTTCGTTATTTGTTGTAGTCATCCATAAATCTCAAATTTGTTGTAAAATTCTCTAGTAAAGACGATTTTGTATTCAAAACTTGGAATCCTGAAGAAATATTTACCATTCCACTACGACCGCATTATTATAATATGGAATACTATATTAAAGTTGAATGACTAGCTAGTTAGCAGCTTTTTTCTTTCTTCAGAAATACAAAAATCCTTTTTTTCTTTTTGTTTCTCTTTCCCCAATAAAATTTGCAATTGGGATCAGATTTTAGTGGGGGAGTAGTGTAGGGAGACATTATGGACAGGATTTAAAAAGTGGTTAATTTTTGCAACTTTTGAATTGTCTAAGCACCATATTGCACATTCTATACATAAAGTTAAGGTAAAAAAGAATTAGTACACTTTAATTACTTAATGTCAAACCAATTGATACATGTCAAGTGCCTTTTTTATGCACTTTATATTACTTAGTTGTAAGTTTTATAAAAGTAACATGAAAAAAAGCAAGGAGGAAGTGAAGCTGTATATGAAGCTTTGCTTCTCTTCATATAGCCATAAGAATAACTTTACTAACGTGATATTCATTTCGATCTGTTGTAAAAGGTGGATTTAGATTTTATCTCAATAATAAGTTCGTATATATTATTTATTACTACTTTGTTATGAATTTTATATTTCGCATTAAAAATCAAGTTCTCAAAGATCGTCAGCTTAAAAGACTAAAAGTTAGTAGTGAGACTTCTATCTTTTAATATAATATAATTACAATGAATTTAGGATATCTTTAGGATAAACTGTCTTCTTTCACTATGAAGTATCACTTTTGAAAAAGAAAAAAATTGATCAACAAAATAATAAAATGGGGTTTACTATTTGAATGGACTCTTAACTAATTATTTGTTCTTTTTTACAAACTATATTTTATTGGCTAGCTGAATTCTGAACAGTCGTTTACCTAGGAAAAAATTCCCTCAAATAAATTAGATGAAGAATCGCTAAACTTGCATTAGGAAATTATTGTTGACTAATTTTGTTACGTCAATTTATTAACCAAGGTTCTTCATCACATGTTAAACACAAATATTATAAGTTTTTCGTTATACATTTTTTTCACGTAAAATTAATTCATCTCAACAAAAAATAACTTTTGCACGGTTCCTTCTTTTCTTTTTTTCGATAATTTAAAGGCAACAAGTTTTTTCACCAAGGAATTGGGGATTAGAGCTATGAGTTATAACACAAGATTGTATCATAGGTTCGAACCCCATTCCCTTTTATATGGAAATGAAACTAGCAGAATTGATACTATTATTTATCAGTGTAAAACAATGCGTATTATGTATTTCATTTTCTTAATACATAAAAAAGGCATGAGAGCTTAAAAAGGGGAAACTAAAAAAAGGTATCCCAGTGCACCGTGCACAAGCTCCCACTATGCACGGATTTTGGGAAAAGTCGAACCACAAGGATCTATTGAAAATGCGTATTATGTATTTCATTTTCTTAATACATAAAAAAGGCATGAGAGCTTAAAAAGGGGCAATTAAAAAAAGGTATCCCGGTGCACCGTGCACAAGCTCCCACTATGCACGGGGTTCAGGGAAAGGCCGAACCACAAGGATCTATTGAAAATGCGTATTATGTATTTCATTTTCTTAATACATAAAAAAGGCATGAGAGCTTAAAAAGGGGCAATTAAAAAAAGGTATCCCGGTGCACCGTGCACAAGCTCCCACTATGCACGGGGTTCAGGGAAAGGCCGAACCACAAGGATCTATTGAAAATGCGTATTATGTATTTCATTTTCTTAATACATAAAAAAGGCATGAGAGCTTAAAAAGGGGCAATTAAAAAAAGGTATCCCGGTGCACCGTGCACAAGCTCCCACTATGCACGGGGTTCAGGGTAAGGCCGGACCACAAGGATCTATTGAAAATGCAATCAATACATAAAAAATCAATCTCCAACTTCTGACCAAGAGCTGGAGATCAACTGGAGCTGGTATAACTGAGAGGTTGATGCTTCAGGACAGTAAACAGAAAACAAATTTATCAAGTCTTTCTGTTCTTCGTTGGAACATCATAAGCAACCATGAATTGGAAAAACCGAGGGACTATAGATAGACGTTAGCAGCTCACTTCTTGACTAATCTTAGAACGTCACCCACGAGATGCAAAGACCCCGTCACCAGAACCTAGATAAACAACAGAAACATTAACTAGTTTGCTATATACAGGATCGAACAATGCTAAAGGACAATACTATTTTACTCTACAGAAATAGACGAGAAGTTAAGCTTATGGCAGACGAGGAATATATCTGTTCTGCAATTAGTAAGATTTCTTGCATGCATACTGGAAAGTGTAAATGCTCTCTAGAAAGAAAATCTTAACAATTAGTACCGCTTTCGCAGTAATAATGATAAACAAGAAAGTACTATGCAACAAGGACCCCAATAAGAGTATTTTCCCTGAAATTCTAGTTCACTGTTACTTAATTTGCCACATAACTTTTCCAATTTAGACTTGCATGATTATTATTATCAAAAGAAGATATAAACAAGATTATTAAGTGCTAAATGCGGGAACATCAAGGACCTACATGTTACATTTTCATTTTCATAAACAGACAAGGGGAAAAGTTGTGTTGGAGATGCTAAAAGTAAATCTAATGATTATATATTAATATTTGGTGTTACACAAGTGTTACTTGAAGAAGTGAACATTGCTTTACCACAAGACAATAATAACAACGACGCACCTAGTAAAAACCCACAAGTGGGGTCTGGGGAGGGTAGGATGTACACAAACCTTACCCTTACCTTTGTAAGGTAGAGAGGTTGTTTCCGGTAGGCCTTTGGCTCAAAAGCAGAGTAATCAAAGCAGGAAAAAAGGAAAATAATGACAGCAAAATAACAAGAAGTACACAACATATAAAGCGACAGGTACTAGTAAAGATCGTAGAATAAGATCCTACGTGAAATACTAACACACACTACCAAACAGGGAGATGATATCATATCACAGGACAAAAAGAAAAGTGAAATTCAATTTTGGATGGAGAGCGGAGGGAATGGTATTTGACTTCTACAGATTTCAGTTCAAGTATGTCAGAGAGTTATCTCGTAATCAATAAAAATTGATCTCCTTTAATTCTTGTAAGGCAAAAAGTTGTTCTATTCATTGATGCACAGTAAGCATGCATGATTCGGCATTACCTGGGAGTGACCAGATCGGTTTTTACGAACAGTGTCCCTAAGCCAGTTTATTGCTACTGGGAGTGAAGGAAACACTTTGCTGTTCTCACAACTTTGAGCTCCTTTTTCCGAATCATCTGTTACTTCTTCATATGTGTGGTCTGTATTCTTCACATCATTGCCTGTAACTAAATAGGATCAGGTAAAAGCACAACTTATCTTTTAGCAATTAATTATGCTTCTATTTCAGGAGAGGTTTTAAAAACCATTAACTCCAATTGTATAAACAATCTCTTCACACTTGTGGCAATACTTGAGACTTTTATACAGATAAATAAAATGATAACATTCAAGAGACATGTGGCACATCAGATTTATCTAATTGATGTCAGTACGCTATTTAATTCTGTGTACATAAACATGCAGAAAGATTAGTCACCCTATTAGTTTCTTAGAGGTCCATTAATGTAAAAATGAAAGGGGAAAAGGAAGATTAAAGCAGATTGTTGCTCAATATGACCCCTAAACCACATTTTTCTTAACTCATTCAATAATGATGACCACATCATACTTGGTGAGATATAAGAGGATTGTTAGTCACTGTCCTGCATGTTTCGAACGGTATGGTTGGACATATGACAGAAAATGACTTCAATAAGCATTTGTAAGAATATAATTCTTTCAATTCAAAAATATTAGATACTCATATTCCACAATTTAAGTAGATGCAAGGTATAGAAATTTTCCTCTCTACCAAGGGAAGAGAGCATGGATCAGGTGTCCTCTTAAGTCGAGACGCATAACTGAAAAATCACTCGATCCCCATTTTGCACTAGTATGGTCTTAGCATTAAAGAATGAAGTATCCATAATTGATGAGAATTAGGTAAGTTAACATTAAACATATCTAGTGGCTGAGGTATGCCAGCAAATTTTCTACTAATATAAAGGGGGATTATTTCAAAAACTATTATTAAGTCTCAGAGATATTAATCATGGGATTTGGAACACAATTAGTTCCATGATATTTGTCAATTATGAGAATTGTTAGCTTCCAAAATACTAACTACTAAAATGTTGACTATAGTTTAATATGACTTCTAACCTTTTTCCCCGCGAACAAGGTTTTCCCATATTCTTTGTAGAGTCAACTGCCATGACAGATCAACTTGAGTATCAGCAGTTGAGGCACTTGTACCCACCTTGTAATATACTGAAACATTAGGTACAAAGAGTGCTTTCTGGAAGTGGACTCCTGAAATATTAGACTTTATGTCAAACTCCTGAACTACATAAAAAGTTGCAAAGAAACCATTAAGCTCACCGGGCTATAGTATCATTATCATTCAGCAATGACCACAAGATTTCAAGAATTTTATCCTTGCTATTTATCTGAGGGACTCAAAGGTAAGATTGACTGCGTCCAAGTAATTACCATGACTAGCACACGCCCTCACCAGCCTTGGAAGAAGTAGTTCAGGATCCCTCACTGACATACAGTTGAAGAGTAAGAACTGCAGGTTTGACAACACTCCCAGATTTAGCAGGGCAAATAATAATAATAATCAGCATCTCAAAAATAAATGATGACTGAGTCTATATGTACTTGCTCTCTCCTTATCACATACAGGCAGGAGTCATAGCTTAACTTCCACCACTTCCCAACTTCCCGATGGACAAATTCAAGACAGTAGATATTTATGTAATAAAACAACTGTTTATTTTGTTTGCACTAGAGATCAAAAATATTAGATCAAGACTTGGAAGGATAATTGAACATAGATTAGTTTTTAGAATATTTTACTAAAACAAAAATTGATAGATTAGCTTTTTAAATTTAAATAAAATTCATCTGCCTGTAGATCATACAGAAATATATTTGAGTTGTCAGCATCACTTATTTATTAAATGATTGAATGAGAACGAAGGGTGTACTTCTGAGACAACTATCCAAAGAATAGTCTTCTGATCATCCTTGCTAGACACATTTCGTTCCATAAAAGTTATTCAACTATGTTTGAAACTCAGGCCTGTCAAAAAGACTTTATTTTTTTTGGGTTAAATGTCAAAAAGATTTGTACTGATAATATAAAGGGTAATTACATAGACCTCCCTTGAGCTTCTGCGTAGCAACTTCCTCACCTAGCTTTGAGTGTTACATAAATCTCTCTTATATAGGTTTAGAGTAGATTGACCAATATATTTCTTTTCAGGAAGTACAAATAAAAGGGCATGTTGGTCAATTCATGTAAAAATAAGTTTGATTTCTCAAATTATAAACAAGGAGGTTCTATAATACTCAAATGGAAAGGTGAGAGTAAAAATATAGGTTAGGTTTCACAAACCATAAAACAAGGGAGGGTCTATAATATTCAGAACAACAGGAAAGGTGAGATTTATATAGGAAAACTTCTTGAGGGGTTCTCGATAGTTTATCGGTTGAATAGTTTAGGCACATAAATTAGAGATGGGTTTATCCCTGTTAGAATGAGCTCCCTCTGTCTTATTCTATACAATGCTGCCGGAGTGAACACAAAATAAGATGCTAATTCAACGTTACAGATACACACATGTGTGTGTGTATATATGACAAAGAAACTTCAGGTTTGTTCAATAATTCGGCTTATATATTTAACTCAAGAAAAACTCAAGTTTTTTAAAATTCATACTCTAATAAGCAGCATGTAGTCCAAAGAAGCATACAAGAAATCTTTTGGATGACATTGAGATAAGCTTACCTGGGTTGAACTTTTCTTGGATGCTTCATGATGGCTAATCTCTACTGAATCATGTGAGGGTCCCAATTCATTATGTCCATGATTACTTTCATAGGAATTGTGTTGCTTGTAATCTCCTTTGATTGCCAGAGAAAACCATTTGGCACATACATCCATGCTTTCAGGACTATGGGCACCATCCAAGTAGAACACAAGGTCCCCTAAGCTTTCACTCTCTATGAGTTGGTCAGGCACAATTTGAGCACGGCCTTGTAAGGCAGCTGTTGCTAGCCCTTTAACAAATTGCTCAGGTAGATGTGTCTATTTCGAAGGGGGAAAACAAAAGAATGAAGTTAAAAAGAGGGAAAGGAGGAATACACATTAAAAACTATGCATGAGATATCATTTACCATCTCTTTTAGGTAATTAATTTCAACGTGGCCAGTTCTCTGTAGCCAAGTAGAGCATAATGCAATGGCAAGCCCAGCATTAATGTATTGGTGCTCGCCCTCTAGCCCAAGATGCAAACCACTCAGCACGCTGGCATCAAGTGGAGCAGCTACCTCAAGATGTACCTGCACAACAATACATGTTCACATCAACAAGAAACTTCTTAACATAAATTATGTTCCTGTTAAGAAGGAAAGTTCATCATAGATCAAAGATGAAAATTTCATCCCTTTAAAGAAGGAAAAGTTGATAAGAGATATCTGATATGAGAATTCTCCCTAAAATAAATCCCACTATGACCTTTCATTTCAGTACCATTCTGTCCAACTGGATAGACAGTTTTATTCATCCAGTTAACGAATTTGGATGAAGTCCCCCTTGGATGTCAGCAAATAACTAGTTGCTGCTTCTTTTTGTTCCTCTCACCTTCGAGCTAAGATATTGCAACCTTAGTTGCTGATCTAATGGAAATCCACATGTCAATCTACTTGAACAAATACATATAGATCTAATGCTCATCACAATATTTTTTGCAACCACAAAAGCTAATACTTATATTCATTTTTAAAAAATACTTATATTCTGTCTGATGCAAACATTACCTCTATACCTACAGCTACTTAATTGGTTATAACTATGCTTTCATTTTGCACTTCCTGAACTCATACTTAAGCTTGAGACATATAAAAAGTTTACATTGATCTGAATTGAAGTTCCTGCGTGAATCTACTTCCATAGAAGCCATGTTTGACAACCTGAATAGATTGGTTCTTTGTATAAAATAAGAAATAAGCAAGAGATTCTGTATTAGAAAAATCATAATAATATTTGGAAAACTAAAATGCGGGAAATGAAAACTCTGCACATCAACATCAATGCTCCCGAATCATGAAACTAGGTGCTGAAACAGAGCACTCTGATGAAACATCGGTCTGTCATCCCCAGCAACTGCCATCAGTAACTTTGCCACCATCAAAACATATGCTCAGATCCAAATACGAACTAACAATCATTCAAAATTCACACTTAAGCAGGCAAAAAACCATACTTATCCAAATGGTCACCATTTACATCAATAGATTACTACAGAAAACAACTAGATGCACACCAAAACCATCTCACAGTAAATATTTTGAATGATGCTAGCTGCAAGTCGCTCAAACCAAAGGTTCAGTGATGAAATCAGAAGTGCAAGGTCACAGTTGAGAATGGGTATAACAATTAGGACCAAAAGGAAACTAACACTTATACCATATAACAGAAATTTTGACTTACATCTAACTCAGAAGCCTTCTCTTCAAGCACAAGCATTGCTTCGTCAGGCTGGGGAACAGTAAATGCCGGCACTCCTCGCTATTTCAAGCATAAACACAGATGAGGAAGAAAACAAATGAACAAGAAATGAAATGAAAAGCCTAAAACAGGATGATATTATATAATCAAGGGGCACAATTTTGTAAGATGTGATATTTTATTCAACCTTGAAGATTCCTGCCTTCTCTCCAGCAATTTGTCCAAGAGTATTTCCTGATGATAGTAGTTCATGCATGAGGATAAAAGCAATCAAAACAAGATCAAGATACTCCACCAAGTTAATATCATAAAATAGACACAATAGATCTCCGGATCAAATTTAAATGTAAATGAAGGTATGATTGATCAAACATCTAATAGTAAGGCTTGCAGAAAAAGCTTTAGTGTCATTTTGCAGCATTTTTTGAGGTAGATGCCATCTACAGATTTCCGAGCACATTCTATTCAATTATTAACAGATTTCTACCAAAAATTATTGAAGAAGAAACACTAACCAAGAATTTCCATGTGGTCATACCCTAGTGAAGCTATGCCACAAACAACTGGATTTTCGACCTGAAAAGAATAACACGCATCATCATAGTGGATGTCCAAAAATGACTGAGAAATTGAAGTATTGAATGATCACTGTAGCAAACATTGTCCATTATGTCGATTAAATACCACATTTGTTGCATCATATTTGCCTCCTAGTCCAACCTCCAAAATAGCAACATCAACCTGCTCACAGAAAATGCACAAAAGAATCACTACTTGTGATAAACTACAGTTGAAATTCAATTTTAGATTAATGAATGCATATTCAGTTGCCAGTTTTGCCATGGAAAGTCACCAGGACCCACCTGCTCTGCTGCAAATATTTTGAAGGCTAAAAGCGCAAGGAAACGAAAGTAAGTGGGCATTGGGACCTCGTCAGTCGCTCTTTCCTGCACAAGAAATACCGAAAATCACCCTATATAAACATTCCAGGTCAAACCAAACATTAGAAGCAGAAAATAGACACTTCTTCTCCCAGGCTGGGGAGATCTGAGACCAGAGTTACATGTTATGCAAGACCTGTTAAAATAAAATCAGGACTAATCCATGTTGTTTGCCTTTTTATGAAGAAATTATGTTGTTTACTTGAATTGAAATGCTACAAATGGTGGATTATAATACTTCCAATCATCAGCTTTGCAGTGACCACATACAATACACATTAGCTATTTTGAAATTGGTCAAAATGAAAAGAAAAATCAACTTGTGGCTTAACCAAAACCAATTGGAGGAGATAAATGGACTCAGAGGAGTGGTATAGAAATGTGAGTAACAGTACGGTTAGTTAGACAATTTCTGAGTTGTTCTTATACAACAACAACAATTGTGTCTCTTCCCAAACAAGTTAGGATCTCGCCTATATGAATCCTCACTTCTCCATTTAAGCTCCACTCATGTCATCATTATACCAAATAAAAATTAAAGTGAAAATAAGTTAAATATATATAATAATAGCAATAATAATATTAGAATTTCCCTAGAAAGAATAAATCATATTCCCCTCTAGGAGATATTACCTATTAGAATCTTTTACTCCATTGTGCTCTATTTTTAGCAAAGTTTGCATTGATCCCAAGAAATTGTAGGTCTTTCGAGACAATTTTCTTCCATGTGATTTAAGGTCTACCTCATCCTATTTTACCAACTTCACTATGCATAGTTTCACACCTATAGATCGGTGCATATGTAGGTCGACGCAGGAATGACCGAACCATCTCAAGCGACCTTCTCTCATTTTCTCCTCAATGCATACTACTTGCACCTTCAGGGGAATATGATCATTTTTAATTTTAATCTTGTATGACTGCATATTCATCTTAGGATTCTCTTGAATATGGTCAAATTACTCATGGATCGTATTTAAAAGACTACTTTGTGTTATGAGGTTTCATCCAAAATATTAATTCCTCCAGAGAACTACCACATGTAACTATCATTGCGCATAATACTTAAAATAGGATGGAATTATCAAATAAGTTGGCATTCCAAGAAACACATCAATTTTTACTTGCCTTGAATCTATCGAAGCACCACCAGAAATATGCCAAAAACTTCTCTTCACAAATGTCCGTTCTGAAAGACACCAAGTTTAGTGACAGAGTTATCAACTGAGATTTAATATAACCTTATAAATTGAAATTTGATATCAGGTGGAAAGAAGTAAAGTAGATGTTATTTCAAGAGTCTGTTAGCCATTTGTATCGTATATGAACATCCGATCACACCAAAAGAGATTGATAAAGCGGGAAATAAAGTACTCCTACAGGGCCAACAAAATTTCACAGCGAGTGAAATAATGTTAAGTTCCTTTATTTAAAAAAAGAGTCGAAAGAGATTTTCAGCTTTAACTGATCTAGAGCATGATGATCCAAACATCTGAGCTGAAACTCACTCACCCATCCAATCGGAATCTTTCTCTAACATCAATGAGGTGAGGAGATGTAAAAAGACCAGTATGAAAGCCACAGTTGCGCAATATAGACTCTGTGAAGGCACAAGTTGAACCCTTCATGAAACCCATAACAAAAAAAGTCAGGGATATAAACCATTAGTTAACAAGGTCGAAAATAGTGTAATTCTCTTGCATATCAAAAGAAAAACTTTTTGCAAACATGCGTCAACTAAAGGATCCAATGCAAGCCCAGCTGCGGGAACATATGTAGATAAAATGTGTTAACAGAAATTATGCAGAACATTACCATTAATAGAAAATTAGAAATTGACACACATTAGACAGTATATCCATTCTGCATTCATCTTATGTCCATGAGCATCCTTATATTTCCAAAAATAATCAGCATATTTGTAGATATTTTATTTTACAATCTCAGAGCAGTATCACTGAATCTGATTCTGATTAATATCAAGAGTACTTTTAGCTAGAGATTGTTATAGAGCTTAAACTTGACCTGCAGCAAGTTAATTTGTCAATTGATTCAAAGATTGCAACAGGCAAAAGAGGTAAGTGTAAGATAGTTGATACATATAGTTTAGGATTTCAAAGGCATTTGATAATGTGGATTAAACATCAAGAAATTAGAAATCCTTTTCCAATGAAAATAACTAACAAAAAGGATAAAACAAAAAGAAACGGACAGAAGAAAGAAAGAAATATGATATACTTGTAAAATAAACTGATGATGCTCCAGGAAAACAACTAGAGAAGTGCTTAGAAAATAGAAGACATGGAGCATAAGCCATATTCTTCCAAAGCTATTGGAGATACAACAACATTTATGAAATGAGATATCAACAAGGTCTAGTAGGATGCCTTGACATGTTAGACAAACCTCAATTACTCAAATTTTAAAAATTCAATCAAGATGTGAGTCGTGCTCGTGACAGATTCAAAATTGATCCTATCTATAGCAGACTAGATCCCATTCAACTCATTACCTTTCCTTTGGTACCTGCCACATGGATAATCTTCATTTGCTTAATTGGTTCTTCTAGTTCCAGTATCTGTGACCCATTTCAGTAGAAATTTAACTCAGCTTCATATTAACAATTCACCAGCATATAACACTGGAAAAGGTAAAGAACAAGAAAAACAACCTTGATATAATCAAAGAGCAACTCATATTTATCCCCTTTATTGCTCTTATCAGCACGACTCCGTTTCGTAATCAATGACGATAACGCCTCCATTGCCTCTTCATATGGAGAAAGAGTTGGATTTATCTCATCCTTACCTTCACCAGCTTCACCTATTACTCAATCCAATCAGAACAAATACATTCACATACAAACACAATTAACCATTACCAAAAAAATACAATCAATCAACTATGCATCCAATTAATTGCTCTATCTAATCTCAAGAGATTCAATATTCCCTCTTCCTATCAACTAATCAACCTATCAATACGAGCAGATCCAGCATGTTGTCTGCTCAAACCCGATACATATGTTAATCAATTCACTAAATATCTACAATATTACTATACTATATCAACTTGAAGTCATAATAACAACTCATAAACTTCAAATCCTGAATCCAAGCTTGAAAATTGCGGGAACAATAATATGATAGGAGTTAAAATTAGGGTATGTACTTTGTGACATTTTCGATTGATACACAACAGCGAAACCTGAACAAATTAAAAAGCGAAACAAAAATCAGCAACGAAAGGAACGAATTATACTACTATTAACACGAATTAAACGAAGATGGAGATTGATACAAAGGTAGCAGCAGCAGAAGAGGATTTACCAGAAATCTGAGATGGAGATTTGAAGCGTGGAGCAGAGAAGTAGAACTCAGAAGTAGCGGTTGTTGAAAAGAGTGAGATGATAAACTGGGTTGGTAATTGGCTTTGGAGTATAGCGGAGAAAAAAAAAAGTAGTATAATTATAGTTGCCTCCATGCACTGTCTTATTCTTTAAACAACTGCACACTCCGTTATATTTTATGTGACACTATTTGACGTGATATACGTAAAATAAAAGGAAGAGAGTATTATATGTACTTTTTATACTATACTGAGTAGATTTGAGGAAAATAAAGTGTATGCCCTATGTAAATTTTGTTACAAATGAAAATGATTTTAGTACTACATATTTTGAATATCAACTTTTTTTTAGTAAAACAAATTGCATACTATTTATGTACTTTTCTGATTTCTCACTCGGTGTTCGGAGCTCATATTGAAACCCCGACTAAATTTGGATCACGCGTATTGTAAGGCTTATTTGGGGGTGCTGCTCCCAAAATTTTCTTCATACCCAAGGCTCGAATATAAAAGTTTTGATTAAGAGTGAAGCAATCACATCACTGCACCACAACTCATATTGGTTCCATTTATACAAAGTTGATTCTCAAACAAGTTGTGTATAATTGAATGAAAGGTCAAAAACATATTTAAAATATTTCGATTTTTCCAATTTTATACATGTATATGTGTACGAGAGTCTTACACATGAATTGTCAAGAAATGTGTTCAATGATGAATGTTAAATTTCAAACATTAACAAATTGTCTGGGTGGTGTAGTCGGTTATCACGCTAGTCTCACACACTAGAGGTCCCCGGTTCGAACCCGGGCTCAGACATTTTTTTTTTTTTTGCTGTTTAATTCCATTATAATCGATGGCTCGCGTGTTATAGTTTTGAATTTAAATAATTTTCTTTTATAGTAACTTTTTAATTATAATTTTCCATGTGATAGGTTAAAAACCACAAAAATTAAAGAATATTTTGATGTGTTTGATATATCCTTAATTTAAGATCATAAGATTAAAAAAGTCATATTTACTTTCTTAAACTTTGTACCAAATAAAATTAGGACAAACAAATTTAAATAAATGGTGGAGTATCAGTTTTTCCTTCCAAATATGGTGCAACTTTCTCTTTTTTTAAAAAAAAAGATAATCAATGAAATATGATGTACACAACACGATTTAAAAGTTCTTTGTATATTCAGTTGTATGTATTTTTCGTAGATTATGTATATTTGTGTGTATGCTATATATCAGCCCATATACTCCAACTTGTTTCAAAATACTCTCTCCGTTTTAATTTATTCATATTTTAAACTATATGTTTGATTAGAATCAAATTCCTATATAAAAGGTCAACTAAAATTAAGTGAGTTTATTCACTATCGATGAACCAAGTGACAATGTTGTTATTGGGAAAAAATTTAGATCGTGATCTAACATTTTCTCATAAAAAATTATTTCGTTCAAAATATATCTTTAGATTGTGGCCTAGAAAGTTCATTCATCGTAAGCCAAAAATAAAAAGATGGTCATTTACAAACCTCAAAGGGAAAATGGTAAATTCTTGTGAAAAAATGGTCATTTGTTCATGAATTCAAGGAATTTCACACTTCCACTCATTAGTATTTGGTCGTCGACACGTACATCTTTTCAAAAGAAATAATAAATCAATGGCCTTTCTTGATACCCACATTAATACATGAGTTATTCAATATATAACTTATGTGTGTATTGAATATGTTATTTGTTTTACATTTGCCATCAAAGCGTTTTGATTTTCATTTGCCATCAAAACAAAAGTCATTATTTGCTTTACATTCTGATTCAATATCAACGCAACAATCATGCATTGTATGGACCTTAAGTCGACTATACTTGTAAGTATATACAACTATTAATGTATTTTTATCGTCTATACTAGATTTGATGCACGTACGTTGCACATGAAAGCCAAATCATGTAGTACACTATTTTAAAAATAATGTCAATATTAGTAAACTAAAAATTTAAGTAAACAATTATAAACGGGACAATAAAGTATAAGTTCATATGACTAATGGATATATAATTTGTAATTTGTTTTCTTTTCGTGATAGTGTTTTGCACTTCTTTCTTTGATTGAGCCCGTAGTCATGTCAGAATTGTTTGATCATTTTGGTCCTATACCGATCACTATGTTTTTGTTAGTTGCGCTCTGGATCAACTTTGTCATATTCGTGCTTCCCGATTTGGTACAACACTGCATCAGACGATATATTGTTATGAGGGCCTCGAACATTATCCGTAGGGTGATCGGGACATTTGATCTACTACAATACACAACATCCAATGAAATTCGATCACACAAAATGTCATATTGGTTTGACATATTTTGAGGAAAATGAAGATGTCAGGATATTACCTTGTAGTCATATCTACCATCACAAATGTATAGTAGAGAGGAAGGTCAAAGATATGACTTGTCCCGATTGTCGTTGGGATTATAGTGGTATTGTGTCGTAGTTATAACAACAAAAATGTGCCTACGGGGGATTCAAACAGACAATCAACATATATTGATTTGGCATTCACGCGCATCAAAACTAGTATATATATATATAGGCTTCCAACCCCACCCCCATCTCCCCCCTACCCTGTGCTTTTTTTCTCACATTTATAATAAGTATAAACTCAATTTGTTTTCAAGTTTCGGCATTATATTATCATTGACTAATGAGTAGGGTGTAAATAAGAAACCTTAATGATACCACAAATATATATATATATATATATATACACACTCGAATAGTATCATTGACTAATGAGTAGGGTATGGACATGATACCACAACATATATTTGTATTGTATAGTATTATTGACTAATTAGTACGGTGTAAACAAGAAATCTTAATGATACCATATATATATATTTAGTTAGGGCATTTATTATAATTATTTAGCGGGGCATCAATGTAAGGGGTATATGTTTGTAATTAATTTGGGTATATGTTTGTAATTAATTTGGGTATATGTTTGTAATTAATTTGTATTTATGAGGCATTTGCTTAGTTTCTCCTATTTTCTTCTAGGAAAAAAGGTCAAAAATGCCATTTAAACTATGCGAAATGAACAAAAATGCACTCCGTTTATAGTTTGGCCCAAACATGCCCTTACCGTCAATACTTTGGTTAAAAAATGCCCTTAAATTATGCTAAAGGAACAAAATTGCCCCCATTTGTAGTTTGGTCCAAAAATGTCATTGTTGTCAATACTTTGGTCCAAAAATGCCCTTATTGTTATTTAATGGGTCAAAAATGTGCATTTTCCAAATAAATATATTATTATTCTTTTTACACATTTTTTTTCAATTAATGTTTTTTTTAAAAAAATTAGCAAATGTTTATCTTACTTCAATTCAGAAAAAAAAAATAATGAAATATTTCTTATTTTTTACCGTTATATAAATATAAATTAATGATGGATGTACTATGATCTTATATATATGATATATATATTATCTGTCGAACGGGTACACGAAGGTATTCTATTTAATTGATAAAATGAGATTAAGAAGAAAAAAATATTTCCTACATTTTTATTTGTTAAAATGATTTTAGAAGAAAGAAAACAAGAATAGTGTTCTTAAATAATAGGAAAAAAGGAAAAATATACCCCCGAACTATCGTAAATGGTATGCAGATATCCTACGCCTTACTTTTGAGATATTGGTGCCCCTGCCATCCAAAAACTAGAGCATATATGCCCTTCACTCTAACGGAGGAATAAATAGGGACACGTGACACAATTTTATCCGTCGATCCGATATTTAATAAATATCGGGTCGGTGGATAAGATTATAACACGTGTATGTCTGTTAGTATAAAGGGTATATATGTTCTAGTTTTTGGACGGCAAGGGCACCAATGTCCCAAAAATATAACGAAGAGTATCTGCATACCATTTACTATAGTACGGGGATATATTTTTCCTTTTTCCCTAAATAATATTTTAATTAGGAAGAAGACATGTTTAAAAAGACGGAAAAGGGCATTTTGTAACTATAGGGGGATTTTTGGACCAAAATATTGATTACAAGAGCATTTTTGAGCCAAAGTATTGACGGTAAGAGCATTTTTGAGCCAAACTATAAACGGAAGACATTTTTATTCCTTTCACATAGTTTAATGAGATTTTTGACCCTTTTCCCTTTCTTCTATTCAATTCGTAATAGGTCATGAAATATTGACATCCATTTGGGCCTAGGAGATATCAAGTAATGGGCCGAATGTGCTCCAAGCCCATTCTCCATTCTCAATGGCGCGCTGGGTAAATGTTCGTTAAACACGCGTGACTCCGTCGCTGTTCAGACGTACCGGTCACTTTCCTCCTCCATTTTCGTTAATCGAAAAGCTTCTTCATTAAGTAATCCAAAACGAATTTCAAAGAGGAAATTTCACCGTTCATCTCATAAACAATAGGTACAGCTTGATCTCCTTCGTATTTGTCTTCATTATACAATCCGATGGACGATTCTTACACCAATTTCCCGACGAGCCACCTTGTTGGCTCAGTACCGGTACGTACTTTTCACTTCGCACTTGTTTTTTCCGGTAGCTTTTGTTTTTGTCTGTGGATTTTTCCAAATCGTTGAGATTCTCACTACATTGGCGATTTTAGTTAGCTAATTAGTTTCCTTTAGGTTTATAGACTGGTTAGGGTTAAGACAAATTAGTATGGATATTGGAATCAATTGGTTTTGGATAGAGTGGAATTGGTATTTGATTGTGTTTGGAAATGTATGATTTGTTGGGATTTTTCACTACATAGGGATTTTAGCTACGCTTTGAGCTAAATTAGCTTCTTTTAGGTTTATAGAGTGGTTAGGGGTTCCTTAAAAGACAATTTTTTCTTATCGATATTGGATTTAATTGGAATTGAATAGAGTGGAATAGACATTTGATTGTGTGTGAAAATGTATAATTTGTTGAGATTTTAGTTACTTTTTGAGGTAAATTAGCTTCCTTTAGGTTTATAGAGTGGTTAGGGTTCCTTAAAAAGGCAAATTATTATCGACATTGGAAATAATTGGATTTGTATAGAGTGGAATTGCTATTTGATTGTGTGTGGAAATGCACGATTTGTTGAGATTTTTCACTACATTCGGATTTTAGTTACTCTTTGAGGTAAATTAGATTCCTTTAAGTTTATTGAATGGTTAGGGTTCCTTAAAAGACAAATTATTATCGATATTGGGGTTAATTGGATTTGAATAAGTGGAATTGGTAATGATGAGGATTCAATGTAGTAGAAACCCAACTAGTTTGTAGTGAGGCATAGATGATCTGATTGATTGTTTTCCCTAATGGAGTGATTGTGAGTGGAAATTTATGATTTATTGAGATTTTCTCTACATTGAGACTAGTTATTCATTGTGTTAAATTAGTTCCTTTAAAGAACAATTAATGTTCCTTAAAAGACAAATTATTATCAATGTTGGGATTAAATGGATTAAAATAGAGTGGAATTGGTATTGAGGATTCAATGTACCAGAAATTAGCTAGTTTGTTGTGAGGCGTAGTTGATTGATTGATTCTTGTGGTTAATTTGTTTCCTTTTGTGTTAGAGAGATTTTTCCATTTGAAGAGTGAAATTTTGCTATATCCACACAGTTGATCACCAAGTAGTTCGTGATTGAGGCTTGTTTATTGATTGGTTGTTGTGATTATTTGTTTCTTTGTAAAAGTATGTTCGACTGCGAACTAAGGGGGAAACAACAACAACGACATACCCAGTGTAGTCCCATTCAGTGGGGTTTGGGGAGGGTAGAATGTATGCGGATCTTACCTCTACCTCAGAGGTGAGAGAGAGAGGCTGTTTCTGATAGACCCTCGAGACTAAGGGGAAAAAAACAAAAAAACATTTGGGAAACTGATTATTGGTTAGTACTAAAAATTTCCAACTACATTGGGATTTTTGTGATTGGTTATGATAAATTTGTTTCTTTCTATTGTGTGACACTACTAATAATTGGAAAATATAGGAAATAAGCATAAGATGGGTATATTTTAACACATTTGAGCTAGCTGCACTTGAACATGGTAGTTGATTCCGGATAGAGTATTTTTTGAATCCTCATAGTTTGGATGCACCTTGTAAGGAGACTGATGGAACGATAGAGGGATATGAAGAGACACTTATACATAGTGTTCATTGACCTCGAAAAGTAGTAGAATAAAGTTTCTAGGAAGGCTTCTAGGGAGATGTTTGGATTCTAAAGGTGTTCATGTGTCTTATATTAGTCCTATTAAGGACATGTACGATGAAGCCAAGACCTGGGTAAGAGCAGTGGCAGCGGGAGGTGATTTAAAACATTTCCCGGTCATGATGGGGTTGC
This sequence comes from Solanum tuberosum, assembly GCF_000226075.1. Classification (NCBI taxonomy): domain Eukaryota; kingdom Viridiplantae; phylum Streptophyta; class Magnoliopsida; order Solanales; family Solanaceae; genus Solanum; species Solanum tuberosum. The sequence continues at coordinate 579,078 of NW_006239128.1, forward strand.
ATCAAAGATCAACCCTTAGCCCCTTTCTATTTGCCTTAGTTATAGATGAATTGACACGACATATTGTAGGGGAGGTGTCATGTTGTATGTTATTCACAAATGACATAATATCGATCGATGAGACGCGTAGTAGAGTTAACAATAAGCTAGAGGCTTGGAGATAGGTCTTAGAATCAAAAGGTTTCAAGAAGTAGGGCTAAATCAAAGTACATGAGTGCAAGTTTAGTGACACAATGCATGAATCGGAAGTGAAGATCGATACACAATTCATACCGAAGAGAGCAAGTTTCAAGTATCTTGCCTCTATTATTCAAGGAAACATAGAGATTGACAAGGATGTCACACACCGTATTGGAGTAAGGTAGGTGAAATGGAGGGTACTGTATGATAAGAATGTGTCACCAATGCTTAAAGGTATGTTCTATAGAGTGGGGGGACGTACACTCTCGTTTGAGGCTGAGTGATGGCCAGTCAAGAACGCACACGTTCAGAACATGAAGGTAGTGGAAATGAGGATGCGTAGATGGATGTGTGGGCATACTAGGAGAGATAAGAATAGGAACAAAGTTAATACATGACAAGGTGAGAATGGTCTTTGAGACGAACAAGATGAGGGAAGTGAAGTTGAGGTTCGGGCATGTGAAGAGGAAGTGTGTGGATGTACCGGTAAGGAGTTGTGAGAGATCGGCTATAAAAGGTTTTAAAAGAGATAGAGATGGGTCAAAGAAGAATTGGGTAGAGGTGATTAGACAAGAGGTGACACATTTTCAGCTTACTGAGGACACGACTCTATATATGAAAATATGGAGGTCGAGGATTAGGGTAGAAGGGTAGTAAGTAAGCGAGTGTTGTCATACTTTTATCTGGGAGAGACAGGGGGGTCAATCTCCTTATCCTGTATTAGTTAGTATTCGTGTAGTATCTTATTATATAAATTTCACTACTATCTGTTGCATCATTTGCTCGGTATATCTTGATATTTTGCTGCCATTATTTTCCTTTCAATCCTGGTTTAGTTACACTTCTTTTGACTGAGGGTCTATCGGAAACAACCTCCCTACCCCAAAAAGGTAGGGGTATAGTCTACGTACATCCTACCTAGACCCCACTTGTGGGATCATACCGGGTCTGTTGTTGTTCACAATTAGGATGCAAAGTTGCTCAAATTGTAAAGACATTATAAAAGAGCCTTTTTGAAATGAAGACTACTTTCTTTTTTTTTTGTTGAAATGATAAATAAAGGATTTTGGATTAATAACTTTTTCTTAATAAAACTACAATAGAATGTATTTTATTTGACAACTAATTTGAAGGATCTGACTTCCTTGAAATATTATGTTTTAGTGATACAACAATACTCAGGAATTAATTCTTTCCGGGAATCTAAAGTTTAAACCCAAAAGTCTTATCTAGAGTCAGTTTTGATTGTTTGTTAAGTAATTTCAACTATACCTTGCTTTAACTGACTCTAGTATTTGCTTAGGACACTTCTTTTACATTATAGTTGTTATTTATTGTACAGGCAGTTGTCACTGAAGAAAAGAACAGCTATAAACCACAAGGTACCCTCCTGTAATAGGAATTTGTTACAACTCTTTTGATTGCTCTCTTGAAGAACAAACTTATGCTAATCTATTAATGCTGTTAGCAGCCCCTACAGCAAATTCTCCAATACTTCCTCCAAATAATGGTTCAAATGCAGGAAGAGGGTATCAAACTCTTGGAGGTGGTATGTCTTTCAAGATACTTGTATTTCCTTCTTCCTGATATATGGCATAATTTCTTTTACTGAATACTGAGAAAGTTGGTGGGACTTGCATGTCATTTTGATGGTGGATGATGATTGCATTAAACTTTTTTATTGGATGTCCCTGGAGGGATGAAGAATACATTGAACTACTTGTTTGAAAAATGCAAATAGAATTATTCAATAAGAAAATATCATTTATGAGTTTGAAGTTCAATTTGTTTTAAAGAATTTGATTTTGAGACCTGTGGAGGACTTGTAGAGTTAGTATGACTTGAAAACAAATTAGTAAATATATACTGTTGAGACTTGTGGAGGACTTGTAGAGTTAGTATGACTTGAATTTTTTTTAGCAAACATATATTATTTGTTGAAAAATGTATATTGAACTCCTTCAATGCAAAACATTGTTTCTGAGTTTTAAGTTCCATTTCTATTAATGGGTTGATTCTGAGACTAGTGGATCGTTTTAGGTTATTATATGAAATTGTGCCAAACACCACGAATCATGAAAAGAGAGAATGGTACATAAGATAGGACTAATGGGTTCTGATTGAAGTTATATAGCAGACCAGGAAATAACTGCCACTGGTGGTAAGCCCTAGGTGATTACTACGGTATCGGTTTTATCTTCTATTTCTTGGACAATCACATAAGTCCATTATGTGTTTAGGTCTTGCAATTTGTATATGTATTTTCAAATGTGCAGATAACTTTCTACAAAACCTAATTTTTCCTCCTTATTTTTGTGAATGTAAATATTGAATTGAAATCAGAAAACTCAAGCAGATCTCTAGCTGGGTATTACAATATAGCAGAGGTGGCTTCTTTCTTAAACAACCAATATGAACTGAAAGACTTTGAGTGTCTGTAAAAGCATGGTAACATAAATTTATTACTACCTTGACTAACATGTCTCCAAAAGAAAACAAACCCTTAAATAACCATTCATCACATGAATTTGTTTCTTTCTTGTTTATGGTTCCACAGAAGCTAATTTAGAAACAATATCACTTACCTGTATATATAAGGCTCCATACTGAGGATCTATGAGGCCATTCCACATTTGGACAAAAGGGGAAAACCTTAAAGGATGGAGCTACGATTGAAATTTTTTCTGAGACATGACCATATAGTGATAGTGATGGGATCTATTTAGGTAATATTTAGTAGACCACAGAGAGGAATCCATTGTTAACATCACACTGTTTAAGGAAAGGGATGGCTGCAATTTAGGTTTCATGTAATTGAAGTCTGAAATAAAGAAAGAGGCTGTTTGTGCAGCTTACTTCTGCATATCTGCATGAACGATTGACATTGATCTTTTCCTTTCTTACTTGCTTCCTTTTCCTTTTCATGTTATTGTCCCTCTTGGGCTTCCTTTCTTCCATATGGCATTCACCTACCTTGACTTGTTAAACCTACCTTCTTGTAATTACTGCTAGGCATCTATGATGCTTTAAGGTGTGCATATGGTTGTTATGTAATCCAAATTTATACAGCACATCAGAAGTAATAGACGTGCAGCTTCCATTAGTTCAAGTAACACCTACCTATTTTATGCAGAAGGAGATGGGGAGCAATCAACAAACAAGTGGAATGGAGTATTTAGTGTGTCATCTTATACAGAATATTTTAATGTGGATACAGACCTTGTCTTGAACAGATTGATGAGTTCATTGAATCCTACTACTGGAGATTTCTTCAGCAAAATTGATGCTAATCCTGACCTGTAAGTCCTACATATATAACTGTAGAAACATGGTGAGAAAGCAACTAAGTTTTGTCAGTTGCTAATATATAGATTATTTAACTAGGTTTGAGGAAATATGAGCTAATTCCTTTGTCAAAAAAAATATATGAGCTAATTCGAACAACAGGACAAAAGTTTCCATATTCCATATATACATACACTTATGCATCTATATGTATTTTGATCTTAACTCTTATTTCAGTGCTCGTTTTTCTTTCTCTTTTATCTGTTTATGTTGGCCAGTTTATGTTCTTGAAGCTTATAATCTTTTATAAGAAATTGAAAAAAGATGCAAAAAAAAAAACTTCTGTTTCGGTAGTGAAACACAAGCTTGCTAAGGACCTTTGTGGTGAAAAGAAGTGAAGTCTTTGTAATAAGATTCTCAACACATACTTATTAGAAAATGGGATGCTGATCACATGTATATTTCTCATGAGGTGAAGTTTCAAGGGGAAACCTTGTCCATATTCTTGCTGTTTGATTGTGTATAGTATTTCCTCATTCTAGGATAATGATTAATTCTGCATGTTGGTGTCCTATGTTGTATCTTGCAGTTCTGATGTACAAATTTTTAATTCTTCTATGAGGGAATTTGGTATATTAGTTTTTGTCTTTTGAGACATAAAACCATTAAGTTATTGATGTATCAAGCCAAAATAATCTTTGCTTCAGTTCCGGAGCCTCTCAAGCTGCTGGTGAAGCAATTCTCTTAGATATGATGTTGCACAGTAGCAATTCAATAGCGTGTCCTTTTTCTCTTTTTCTGTTTAATATCTCGCATCTCCTTGTAATGTGGGATTAGTGTGCTTTCCTTGACTTATGTGAGTTTTTAAATTTCTCCTCCTAATATTGTTCTTCTTTCTCCTGTTCTTGCATATTTCAGTTATGGGCTTATCTGGATATCTACTACTTTAGTATTTGTCCTCTCTTCCATTGGGAACTGTGCCACATACCTGATGCAGAGCGATAGCAATAGTTCTTGGAACTTTGATGTCAATTATGTGAATGTGGCAGCCTGCTCAGTGTATGGTTATGCATTGCTAGTGCCGTTGGGGTTTTACTTCTTGATTCGGTATATGGGTATAAGTGCTAGCCTGATACGCTTCTGGTGCTTGTGGGGATATTCACTCTTTGTTTTAGTTCTGAGCTCCGTAAGTATATAATTTTTCTCTGGATAACTCAGACCCTTACTAATCTTATTGCTGACATAATAATAAGGGAGAATTACTGGTTTTCTTTCACTTTAATATAAAATTAAATTTTTTGGCAACATGTATTCACTAAGATCCTATTATGTCTTCTCCATTTTTCAGTTTCTGTTGATCATCCCCGTCGAGTTCCTTAGGTGGACCATCACAATTGCTGCTGCCACAACATCAGCTAGTTTCGTTGCTTTAAACCTCAGAACATATGTACAGTCAGATGATCTTATGATTATACTGGTTGCTTCTTTTGCCCTGCAAGCAGCTTTGACAATCTTCATCAAGATGTGGTTCTTCTCTTAAAAGTTTCGCGTTACTATGCCAGTTGTATGCTCAACTCGCAGTTTCAAAAGTGTAGTTCGAGTTTTGTTTTCTTCCCTTTTCTGGTGTGTTTGGTGTACCATTTAATCAGTGGTTTGCATAGTTGTGTGAAGCAAAGAGTGGACAGTACAAACAGAGGAAACTTGTAGAGAAGTCATGTTGCATTATGTATTTTTGGTCTATAGGTATATGATTATGTTTTTCATGAATGAAGCTTATAGTAAAATTGTCCTTTTCCCACACGCTTTGAAGTGGAGTTTTTTTTTGGGGTTTTTGCATAAATAAATCTAAATATTAGTGTGAATATTGTTAAATAATTAGATTTTAGAGTCGATTTATTCTCATATTATAATTGTTAATATATGTTTTATTTTACATAAAAATATTTTTAGATCCATAGTCATTTGGAACTTGTATACTAATCGACATCGTTATATAACTAATGCCGTGTTCAAAACAGTCGCATTGCCATGTATTATTGAATTTCGTTGTATACTTTATACTATTTCGTTCGTTGAAAAATTATATTGTATATAATATTTTAATGGGGAATAAAATATAAATGAGAACAAATATTCTCTGTGTTGAAAATAAAATAGTATCAGAAAAATTATACTTTATACTATTTCGTTCGTTGAAAAATTATATTGTATATAATATTTTAATGGGGAATAAAATATAAATGAGAACAAATATTCTCTGTGTTGAAAATAAAATAGTATCAGAAAAATTATACTTTATACTATTTCGTTCGTTGAAAAATTATATTGTATATAATATTTTAATGGGGAATAAAATATAAATGAGAACAAATATTCTCTGTGTTGAAAATAAAATAGTATCAGAAAAATTATACTTTATACTATTTCGTTCGTTGAAAAATTATATTGTATATAATATTTTAATGGGGAATAAAATATAAATGAGAACAAATATTCTCTGTGTTGAAAATAAAATAGTATCAGTCGGAGCAGTCATACTCAAGTTGTTCTTGAAGACCTTACGAACATATCCCTTTGTAACTCCATTTTCTTTTCCCTTTAGTGGATTCGAACTGTACTAGTAATCAACACCCATAAAAAAATCAGCATCAATTTGCCCAATTTGATCGGATCTAGGGTTCTAGTTTTGTAAAGGAGTGTGTATGTGCTTTTGTGGTAAATGAACAAGCATTTCATATAGTTGTAGAGAGAGAGAGAGGGAGAGAGGATGAAGGAGTTGTTTGGGGGTCCAGGGAAAGTGAGTGGGTTGGTATTGAGAATGGGTCAGTGTTTATTTGCTGCTGCTTCTATGGTTGTAATGGCTTCTTCTCATGGTTTCGCCACTTGTACTGCTTTCTGGTATTATCTCCCTCTCTTTCTCTTTCTCTTACTATTTGGATAAAATGAACTGATTTGTGATGGGTTTATTGGAGGGGCGGAGATAGGTAGGACTAAGGAGGTTCATCCTCGGAAAATTACACTGTTTATATATGATTAAATTGTTTTTTTTTAAAATATATGTATAGTTTTCGGCTTCATCGTATATTTGCTTGTTTCAAATAGCGAAAATCCTAGCTCCGACACTACCCTCTCCAGACTGCAGTTTTGGGAATACACTGGATATGTTGTTGATGATAAAAGGAAGTGGATAGATTGAAGTGGGTGTGAAAATGCACACATACACACATACATATATATATGGAGCTATATTTATAGATTGAAGTGGGTGTGGTTATGCACACATAAACACATACAAATATATGGGGCTATATTTATAGATGTTTTTTTTTGGTTGTTGTTGGAAGTTTTAGTGTTTAATTTGTGAAAGTGATGTTTACAGTTCCAGTTTTTGTGCTGCATTAAACATTTTGTTATTGGTTACCTTTCTTTGGATGGGTGAAGGGGGCTCTTGTTAGTTAGTTTCATCAGACATAGCAAAGCGTCATTCAATCAATCTGAGCTAAAGATTACATTACTTTGGTAAACGTTGGTGCTAATGCCAAATTTTGGTAGTTTGTAGATTTAGGGTGTAGTTGGTATGAAGGAAATGTTTTCCTAGAAAAAAAGAATTCTTGATAAGTGGCATTCTTACTTATTTTCTAGCGTTTATTAAGTAAATAGAAAATATTGTACCAAGAGCTTGGTGGGGTAGTGGGAGATGAAGGGTTGGGGTGAGTTCAGGGTGTTGTAAGGTGGGGGAGGAGGAGAGGGGGTGGGGGTGGAGATGATAAGCAAATGCCACTTCTGGAACTTATTTTCTCTGATTCCACCAGGGAAGTCATTTTCCTAATTTTTGAGGAACTTGTTTACCTAGAGAAAAAATATTTTCCAAGACATTTGATCAATCAAAAATGGGGAAGTCGATAAACATTTCTGGAAAATGTTTTCCTCCTTATCAAACACACCCTTATTGGAAAAATTATAATCCATAGGCTATTATAGCATGAGAGAACATGCCTTATCTATCCGCAGTTGCTGAACTTTTCCTCTGTAATCGTTCAACATATTCATATCCTCCTTTCAGTTTTCTCTCCGTAAAAACAAAGTTGTGTCCCTTTGAATGCTGAAGGTTTCAGTCTTTGGCTTCAAGTCATAATTTGCTCTCCAAGTATTGGAAAAACACATTTGTTTTCGAACTTGGACTCTGACTACATGAGAGCCTGATTTCATGGATTAAATGCATTTATATTCCTTAGCGATGGTAGCCTTCAGTAATCAGTCTAGCAGGATTTTCCATCTATCGGACCAAATTAATTATTAGCTACAATTCGATAGTAGGTTAACTTGCCTCACCTTTGAGAATCTGTAATAGTTCTCGTTGTACTTTAAAGAGTGATTTGAATTGTTGTTATTGAACACTTAGGAAATCCATTATAGGCTAAGATTTCTGACTAGTTGCTTCTGAAAGTATTAGTCTGTTGTCCATTAGTATTTTCCAGTGTGTTTAGCAACTTTCCTATTGTTTCATTCTTTTTACTATCTTTTGGTTCTGTTCTCATATCAATTTTCTTTCAAATCATGACTTTCTAGCTGAACGCTCTTTCTTAGCAGTAAAGTTGCTTTGCCTTTGACAATTTGCTAAGTGAAATGCATTCAGTTTCATGTAGTAACTTCTGTCTCTTATGTTGTTCGATAAGATTATAGTTGTGCTCATGCTCCAACTACATGATTTTCTTGGTTCAGCTATTTAATTGCAGCAATGGGGCTGCAAGTAATATGGAGCTTCTCACTTGCCTGCTTGGATATTCATGCCTTAAGATTGAAAAGAGATCTAAGGAATTACGTCTTTTTGAGCTTGCTTGTAATCGGTGATTGGGTAATCTTCTCCTTTCTATTTTCTATTTTATGCATAGATGCTTATCAGTGGGTAATCTTTTAGCATTCACGCCAATTAGGTGAGAAGTGTTGTATATATATTCCTTTTCTAGTTTATCAGTATAAGAACTTACTTCGAAATACATCAACATTCCCGCTCAAAGGAAAAGAAAAAAATATGTGTGTGCGCGGTGGTGATACATGCAACTGTTATAACCTAAAGATGGCTCTATGTGCCTGAGTTTAGAAAACTTTCCAAATATAATGGGAATTAATTGATGAAAGCTCCTAAATTCAAAGACGGAATCATCTTTTCCAATTACAAGGAGGCTGTAAGCTAGTTAGCAGTGTAAGCAGCTGTTTTAGCACACAACAACTGAATAGCAACTCCTAAGACAAGCATAGTAAAGCAGGATCAGGATTACATGAAATATACCATCATTAGGGAGACCAGAGTAAATTTTTGGATACTAAGTTTTAGCACTTGACCTGATACAAGTAGTAGAAACTAGCAAACCAGTCTATATAGGTTATATATGAAATGTGATAATGTCTTTTCTCTCTTCAATATGTTTATTTATATCTTTAGTATGTAGTACTATTATTCCCTTTTGCTTTAACACGTCATGTCACACTTCTCTTAAAAAAAAAAACACCTCATATCACTCATGAAGATCCAAGGTTGTATCCATTCCATCGAGCTTGTTGGAGTCAAAAGAGCCAATTTCATTGATTTGTTATGAGATAGAGAACAAACTTATGGTTAATGTGAGTTCCACTTACCATCACACATCATTTCTATGTTTCCCTGTCCTGAATGTGTGTCTAAATTTCTAATACCATTCGGTTTACCCATAGCACTGGAATAAGATACACTATGAACATGTTTTCTGGATATTGTAGCTTGATTAATACATGACTAGGAATGGTTGTGGCATATCCTTTTTTGGATTCAAAGAAATTATCAAGTTATCCTTATTAAAATGCTTTGAACCGAGGGTCTATTGGAAACAACCTCTCTAGTCTCTACCTCACAAAGGTTGGGTTATGGGTGTAAGGCTTCGTACACCTCCACTCTCTGCAGACCCCACGTGTGTATACTAGGTATGGTGTTGTTGTCATTAATGTATGCCTTTAAAAGGTCTCATAGCAGAGGAAGAAGTTATGGTTTCTGGTAACTGCACTAATAATAGACCTTTTGAGAGTGACTAGTAAAATGATGTTGCTCACTCTAGTCTTGCATTTATGAGCTTCTAGGAAAGAAAATTGGTATATTCTGCTGGAACAATTGCTATGTTTTTGCAATATTCAATCCTAGCAGTTCAGCATTTTTAATTGTTTGAAGTCGAATACAGTTGAACTTGCAAGATATTGGAATGCTTTCCCAATTGGTGAATCTTTGAGAGTAGATACCGGAACATTACATAAAATTAACATGGAGATGCATCATATCTAATCCAACTGCTCTATTCATTTGATCAGAATAAGCTGTGTGCTAAAGGAAAGCCAATTCTGGCTAAACCAAAATAATGGTACTTCACTCAATTATCATCCTATATTATATCCTATACTCTACGCATCATCAGCATAGGTAGTTTTAGACAAGCCAATGCAGTGCTGATTGTTGACTTCCTGAAAGTCAAGTAAAATCTTTTTGATTAGCCAGTTTCCAAGAGGGAGAAGGTGTTATGGCAATCTTAGGCATACCACTAATAGGTTATTTAAAAAGAAGAGACTCCTCTTATGTTAAATAAGATTACTATAGTTTATCATTTTGCATGTAATTTCTGGACATATTTTGCATTCATGTTGTAAATATTATCCTGATGCAGGTGACAGCCATTTTATCACTTGCTGCTGCATGCTCATCAGCCGGCGTGGTAGTTTTGATCATTAAAGATACAAATATGTGCAAATCCACCCCTAAGCTGTCCTGCCATATGTTTCAAATTTCAGTAGCTTTGGCTTTCATCTCATGGTTCTTCCTTGCCATTTCTTCCTGCGTCATGTTTTGGCTCGCGGCCTCTTGATTAAAGGTCCCTTCTCCACACGCTACCACGTATTCATATGGTGATGTGAATATTATTGACTTTGAGAATTTATGTACAGGAAGTAGTAACTATGTTTTTCCTTTAGTGGCTTGTTTTGAGGAAGTAAGATGTCATTCAAGACACCCCTAGGTCATCTTTCATTGCTTTTGACATGATTTTTGACATCTTAATTCATAAACCAATTCACTTGCCTTGTTATTTCTAATCAATTGAAGAGTGAACATATAAATTGCCGATGGTTGGCTACGTGAACTTTCAACTTTATTGGTGAGGGTTCGATTCCTCACAGTGTAATCCCCTCCCCATTTCCCCTTCCGTTACTCCCATTATCTTTTATTTTATTTTTAAAAAAAAAGAACATATAAATTGTTGATATCTTCTTGAAAACACACACAAAACCATTATAGATGTTGCATTTTGGTGCTAGGCCCAAGTGGAGAACACTTGTGTTCTCTGGTTAGTCATCATATGTGATGGTATTGTTTTTTTTTAAAAAAAATAGCGAACTTTCCTTTTTTGGTGTTTGGATAATCAAGTTACCAAGTACTGAAATCCCCCCC